>NW_027596871.1:0-139552 GCF_964194155.1 Cetorhinus maximus
TCTACTGTCCATCACCAGTAATGTAATGGAAGGGGTCATCAATAGTGCTATCAAGCGGAACTTCCTTAGCAATAACCTGCTCACTGATGCCCAATTTTGTTTACGACAGTGCCACCCTGCTCCTGAGCTCCTTACAGCCTTGGTTTAAACATTGAAAACAGCTGACATCACGAGGTGTTGTGACAATGACTGCCCTTAAGGTCAAGGCAGCATTTGACCGAGTGTGGCATCAAAGAGCCCCAGCAAAACTGAAGTCAATGGGAATCATGGGCAGAGCTCTCCACCGGCTGGGTTCATACCGAGCTCAAAGGATGATGCCTATGGTTGTTGGATGTCAGTCATCATAACACTAGGACATCATTGCAGTAGTTCCTCAGGGTACTGTCCTAAGCAAAAACATACTTAGCTGCTTCATCAATGACTTTCCTTCCATCACAAGATCCGAAGTGGGGATGTTCACTTATGCTTGCACAATGTTCAGCAACATTGGAGGCTCCTCAGATGCTGAAGCCGTCCATGTTCAGTGCAGAAGGTTCAGGACAACCTCCAGGCGTGTGCTGACAAGTGTAAAGCAACTCTTGCGCCAAACAAGTGTCAAGGAATGAACATCTGTAACAAGAGAAAATCCAACCATCGCCCTTTGATTTTCAATGGTATTTTCATTACTGATTCCCCCACTATCAAAATCCTGGGGTTACCATTGTCCAGAAACTGAACTGATTTATCCATATAAATGCTATGTCTACAAGCCCTGGTCAGGGTCCAGGAATCGTGCCATAATAACTCGCTCTTGGCTCACCAAAGTCTGTCCACCATCTACAAGGCACAAGTCAGGAGGGTGATAGAATATTCCTTGCTTGCCTGGATGAGTGTTGTTCCAACAACAATGAAGAAGCTGGACACCGTCCTGGACAAGGCAGTTCGCTTGATTGGCACCACATCCACAAACATTCACTCCCTCCACTACCGTCGCACTGTAGCAGCAGTGTGCACCATTTAAAAGATGCAATGCAGGAATCTCTAAGGCTCCTTAGACAGCACCTTCCGAAACCACGACCACTAACACCTATAAGGGAAAGTGCAGCAGATTGTTGGGCGCACCACCATCAGCAAGTTCTCCCTTAGCCACTCACGATCCTGACGTGGAGATACATCGCAATTCCTTCAATGTCGCTGTGCCAATATCCTGGCACTCCCTTCCTAAATGCATTGTGTGTGTGCCTATTCCACATGGGCTGCAGCCGTTCAAGGGGGAGGTTTACACAACACGTTCTCAAGGACAACTAGGGATAGGCAATAAGTGCTGCCTCAGCCAGCGAAGCCCACGCCCCATGAATGGGTAAAAGTTAAAATCAGTATTGTCATAGTAATTGGCACTGCAACATTGAAGGGCCAAAATGCATGCAGTTGCTTCTGTTCCTGATATTTGAATGTCTGCGATGTGCTTTGCTCTTCAAATCATCACGGTTTCTGTATCCTCTTATTTCTGATAGTCTGTTTCTTTAACTGATGCTGGATTTGTCATCATCATATTTCATGTCAAACATTTAGATAAAATATTAGCAATTCCTTCTGATCTGCTGCTCATCAATCGATATCGAGAACTAATGCCTTGGGGAAGGCTGCATTATAGACAGGTTAATAAAATGAACATGTTTGTTTTCGAAACCGTAGCAAATATGGAATGGGCTCGAAAGTAAACAAGTTGACAAAGCAATGGAATAAATTATATTCAAATGATAATTATTATGTTGGATTTCAACTTCAACAATTACTCTGCCAAATTCAAATTGGGAAAAGTACCCACGTGGCTATTTTATGTACGTTAAAGGACACAAACGTTACTCAGTTAATAGGAGACCCACCAAAATGTTGTTCAAGAACTTTCATTTCGAATATAAGCCACATGAGAAATAGATATAGATTTTAGATTTAAATGGGAACATCATCTATCAGAAATTTATCGCTTGTTGTAAAAAGTTTTCGGAAAAAAAGAAAGAGAAGCAAGAAAATTCAAAAAAAGAAAGATTGGGGGGGAAAAACTTATATTCTGGTAATGGGAAAGTAATTTGGGTAAATAAAGTGGAACAGAATACTCACGAACAGAACTGAAAACATTTTAAAAAGTGATCAGTAGGAGAATTAATCAGGAGAAATAAATTCAATTACAATAAAAACAAACTAGCCAATAATAAAATACATTGACGACTAAATCGAACAGAACAAAACTAAATTTAAGGCCTGATGCCTGCAGTTAGTACTATGACAATACATGAGAAAGTGGCGTAAAACAGGCCTCTCTCTCTCTCTCTCTTTCTTTTTCTACTGCCGAGCCTCTCGCACATGATTAATTTTGCAACAAATATCATCACACAATTCCAGCAAAAAGACTGAACAGATTTAACGCAAATACCTCAGCAATTACATCCCCGGCAAAATTAATTTTTCTATCATTTTAGACGAGGAAAGTTTCATTTTGCTTTGAACCTCTGGCGTAGATCAGACTCAACATTTCACCCACTTCCATTCCTGAGCTCGTTTTGTTATAATTCCTCTTAAAGTGATATACATGTACTCGCTTATTTATAAATGTTTTTAGGGTAGAGATACGGAACAAGGGTCAGCCTTTTATGAGTAAGATGCAAAGATTTTTTTTTCACTCAAAGCGTTGTGAATGTTTCGACTTTTCTGCCGCAGAAAACAACAGATTTCTCAGTCTTTATGTATAATCAGGGCATGATTTAATCAAACATTTTAACGTGATTGGTATGAAAGGCTATATGGAGATTGTTAATGTTTGAAGAACAACGAAATATTAGATGCAACTGAATTGAACGGGGGCTTCAAGCTGAGATGACAAATTGACCATCTCCTGCACTGTCGGCCCCGATGATTATATGCGTTCAATGTGTTTCACTCTGGTTATCTCCTATGCTTTTGCCCATTTATTCTTCACAGTCTGTCTCTGTAACTGAAGCGATTTCGTCAGTTTACAAATTTCCCTGCAACATATAAATAATTGGCAAGAAATTCGTTCCTGCTGCAAACAGTATTACCACGTAGGGGACAGACTGTTCGACGAATGGAGGATTAAAGACGGTTTAAATAATGCAATGGTCATTCTTAAGACCAATTAATTTTTTGAGGAAATTTACAGTGTGGTATTTATCTTGTACTACAGGAACCAGTGCTTGCCCTGCACATGGGAATCTACCAAAGCAGTGGTCGTGAACCGAGATTTAAAAAATCACTGAGGCAAATGTAAGAAATTCTTTCAGGTTGAAATAGAGGCTCTGCCAATCAGATAAAAATTGGAAATTTCTGGCAAAGATTGAGAAAGATGTAAGGGAAAAAAAAACCCTAAAACAAAACTAGATATTAAGGAGCTTATATTGTGGCAATGAAAATGCAAATTGTGCAGATAAACTGGAATGCAGTGTTAGTGATATATAGAGAGAATAACACTTGTAATTATGTATTTATTAAACATTATTAGGCGTCTGGATTAATATGTTCAATTACAATTAAACAAAAACAAATCTGACAATAACTTTTAATGGATGAATAAAGGGAGCAGAGCCAGAAATTGAAATCAAAGAGAAAAATATGCAGTAACTGCAATGTCAATCAAGGAGAAGACGACGAAAAGCAAATCAAGGCTTTTGAGATGAAATAAATCAAAAGGAATACAAAGGAAATCTGGAGATTAAATCATGAACAAATACAAGACAGAAGTATTAATATAT
This sequence comes from Cetorhinus maximus, assembly GCF_964194155.1. NCBI lineage: Eukaryota > Metazoa > Chordata > Chondrichthyes > Lamniformes > Cetorhinidae > Cetorhinus > Cetorhinus maximus. Next base: position 3,747 of record NW_027596871.1, read on the forward strand.
TCTAAAGGCCAAATTAACAATAGGTAATTCAGAATATGAACAGGAATAATAAGGATGCATGTAGTAAATATAAGCCCGAAAGAAATGCAAGAGTTATTTTCAATCTCTTTATCTGCCTATCTTTCTCTCTCTTTCTTTCCCTCTCTCCCTCTTTCTCTCCCTGAATCACAAGCTCCCTCTCTCATATTCCGGAGGCAATTTTATTTCACTCCAACTTAAATAAATCTATCAAGCCATTTATGTACACACGTTTTTTGCGAAGGGAGGGTGTTGGCGACGGATTGTGGTGAGGGGGTTGGGGGGGGCGGGGGTGGGGGGGGGGGGCGGGGGGGGTGGGGCGGGGGGTGTGGGGAGTGTGGGACTGTGTTTGGCGGTGTGTTCGCAGAATGGGGGGACAAATTCTGATAATCAAAGTTGCCATTTTGGGATTAGATATGGAGCATTTTCTTCTCAAAATAGTGGCGAATCCTACCTCAAACCTTCAGCTGCTGCGTATATCTAGGGCAAAAATTATTGGCTTTAGCTAATTAATGATTGCAAAATTCAGCAAGATAGTTGATAAAAGTCATAGATCAGTTATCATTATGTTAAGAAACAGTGTAATATCAAATGCCGAATGGCCTTGTGTTCGTTTTATTTCTTATGTCATTTGCGTGTGTGGCACTTTGTTCTTATACACATGTTATTCATGCATTTCTGGTAGCCAATCAGTGGAACTGAAACATTATCTCCGAATTGCAAATATACTTTAAATATTTGAATAAGTTGTAAGCATTTGCTACTGTTCATGAAGCGCATTTACATACCAGGAAGAAATGCTTCGGGGGAGGTCGTACCATAGCCGGTTGAACAGCATCAAGAATGACATTTTACATTTCCAAATTTGCCTTCAACTTATAAGTAATTGGCAAGCAATTCGTTCCTGCTGCAAACAGTATTACCATGTAGGGGACAGACTGTTCGACGAATGGAGGATCAAAGACAGTTTAATTAATGCAATGGTCCTTTCAAAGCCCAATTAATGTTGGACGAAATTTAAAGTGAGGTATTTAATGTATACTACAGCACCCAATGCTTGTCCCGCAGATGGGAAATCCAACAAAGCAGTGGTCGTGAACCTAGATTTAGGAAATCACTGAGGAAAATATAAGAAATCCTTTCAGGTTGAAATACAGGCACTGCCAATCCGATAAAAATTAGAAAGATGTAAGGAAAAAAAAAACTCTAAAACAAAACTCGATGGTAAGGAGCTTATATTGTCAATGAAAATGCCAAGTTTGCAGATAAACTGGAATGGAATGTTGATGATATATAGAGAGATTAACACTTGCAAATGTCTATTTATAGAACATTAATAGGCGTCTGGATTAGTATGTTCTATTAAAATAAACAAAACAAAGATGGCAATTACATTTCATGGATGAATAAAGGGAGGAGAGCCAGAAATAGAAATTAAGGTGAACAACATGCATAAAGTGCAATAACAATCAAGGAGAAGACGACGAAAAGTAAATCAAGGGTTTAGAGAAGAAGGAAAACAAAAAGAAGACAAAGTAAACCTTGGAGATTAAATCATGAACAAATACAAGACAGGAGTGTTAAAATATTCTAAAGGCCAAATTCACAAATGGTAATTGAGAATAGGAGCTGTAATAATAAGGATGCATGCAGTAAATATAAGCTCGAAAGCAATGCAAGAGTTATTTTCAATCTATCTGCCTATGTGTCTGTCTCTTCATTTCTCTCTCTCTCCCTCTCTGTCTCCCTGCATCACAAGATTTCTCTATCTCTCTCTCTCTCTCTCTCTCTCATATTTCTGAGGCAATTTTGTTTCACTCCAACATAAAGGAATATATCAACCCATTTATCTAAACGTGTTTTTTTCGAGGGGCGGGGAGTGGAGACAGGTGGCGGTGCAGCGTGGAGGGGGGTGGATGGTGGGATCGGGGTTGGGGATGAGTTCCCAGAATGAGGGGACAAGCACTGAGAATCAGAGTGGCCATTTTGTGATAAGATGTGGAGTATATTCTTCTCAAAATAGTTTTGAATCCCGCCTCAAATCTTCAGCTGCTGGGGATATGCAGTGCTAAAAAATATTTCCTTGAGCTAATAAATGATTCGAAAATTCAGCAAGATAGTTGATGAAAGTCATAGATCAGTTATCATCATGTTAAGAAGCAGTGCAATATCAAAAGCCGAATAGCCGTGTTTTCGTTTTATTTCTTATGTCAGATGCGTTTGTTGCACTTTGTACTTATACACATCTTATTCATGCATTTCTGGTAGCCATTCAGTTTAACTGAAACGTTTTCTTCTAATTGGAATATTATTTGAATACGTTGTAAGAATTTGCTGCTGTTTGCGAAGCGCATTTACAGACCAGGAAGAAATGCCTCGGGGGAGGTCGTATTATAGCCGGTTGAACAGCATGAAGTTTGACATTATACATAGCAGAAATATTGGAAAGGGATTAGAGGAAAATAGATTAATTAAAGCTATGAAATGAATAATATTCATGGACAGCAATCATATAAATTACAAACACAACAATCAGTCATGGGCGGAGCGGTGGAGAAAGGTGAAAATGAAATGGGGTCTTTACTGAGCGAAGGGCACAATCCTTAGCCAGTGGTCAACATTTGCATCAAAGCAGTGGCTATGGATCTAGACATTGATACCAAACCAGTGCAGACATGAGAACATTGTTTGTTGAAACTCGAGACATGATCCTCAACCCAAACACAACTATTTGTATGCAACAATATCGAAAGGTATGAGAAACAACTAAGATAGGGAGAGAGAGAGGCATTGGGAAAATATGTCCCAAAAAAGAGAAACAAAATAGTCTACAAAAAAAAACACAGATAAATAATGTAATCAGCAGCAATAAACTGAAGGTAAAAATAATTCAGTAAGTAGAATGACGATAATAGAGAGTATGGCAAACAGCAGGTCAAGAGATGCGGGACCAATTTTAAGACATGAGCTGCGGCGGTAAATCATGAATGTATAAATCAAATAAATACCATAAACATCACGTAAAAATATTTAAAAAAACACATATCCAAATAGGACACCGACAATAAGGTGCATTAGACAGAATAAATTGTGAGGTCTGGCAGGTGTTTTATATGTATCTCTGTCTCTCTCTCTCTTTCTCTCTCTCTCTTCTCAGTCAGTTTTATCTCTGTTCCATCCCATCCTTAGATAAGCGTGTTTACGGCAACCGAAGAAGCACACGAAGCATATTTAATATAAGGAACTTAGCTTTACAACCGCATTTTAAAAATCACATTGCCTGGTTGTGTCGGACTGCAGCAGTGACACTGGTTCCTGCATGACTCTACGATTGAACAAGAGGAATGTTGACTGATTGCGATTAACGTCTGCCTCAGATCTTCCACTCCATCTAAACAACCGTCATCCCTAAAATCATTATATAAACTTTGATCCTGCACGAATGCATCTATTGGCTGGATAATTGACAACTTGTAGTACCAGAATACCTGTCAGCGATTTAGGTGTAACTTATGAAGAAATTTCATCATTCCAAGGATTGTGAATCTTTGAAATTCTTTGACTCAGAGAGATGCAGGTGTTCATCCGTTGAGTAATATAAACACGTAAATTAATAGTTGTTTTGGGTACAAGGTGGATTAAAGATGTTTGAAAAATTTTAGAAGTGGAGCTAAAGTAAAAGATCAGGCATATTTAAAGCGAGTGGGTAAATAAAATGCAAGGAACAAATAACCATCCCGAGCTCTGACAACTGACTTTCATATGACCACATGTCTAGCAAGCCTTTAGCTCTGCTAACCTTCTCCGTGTTTTTAGGTCATTTTGCTACAGCCTGTCTCTCTCTTTCTGTCCAAATGAAGCTGTCTGAACTGTGTCGTGCCGCGGAAAAGCGTAACGCGCAGAGGGATGCGGTCAGGGTCTTATTGAAGGAGCAGGGAAATGGAACAGGTGGGGAATTTTCAACTTGTCAGGCTGGGGCTCGTGGAGCGCAGCATTGCTGGCGACTCCACTATTTACAACTTGTATTAACGACGATCTGTATTCACATTTGTTGTAGAGACAAACCACGGTGAGAATTTTAAATTTTACGGAGGGCGCATATTGGCTGCAAAGAGATAAGTAATTGAAGAGGAATAAAGAGGCCACTCGCAGACTGATAGTATGAATCTATAAACGCTGTTACTAAACATAGAAAATAGCAGATTTTTCAAGTTTTGAATTTCTGAATTTTGGTCTTCAGAAGAATTTTAGTTTACAAATACAGGAACATGGAACGCAGAATGTTTGCATGGAGCTAAAGAAAGCCCCTGGGAAGGGAAACAGCATGTGTGTGTAGACTGAAAGTATAAGACCACCTTTCCACTTTAATTTAGGGCTTTTATGAGGCGTGTTCTGGAGCATTTTGTGTGATATTGATCTCCTTTATAAGTAGAAGTAAGCTGGGAAGTGCGACAGCAAAACCTCGATTGGTTCCCGGGAAGAAAGGATTATCTAACGATGAAAAGGTGACTCAATTTGCCTTCCCTGCAGTATAGAAATATGAGGGGTGGTCTTAGTGAAACATGCACGGTTTATACAGCGATTATGAAGAGCAGACAGTGAGAGTTTTGCCAGCCTCGATAGGAAACTAGAGCTTGTGGGCACAGTCACAGCATAAGGGGTTCATCATTATGGGCTGAGCTGAGTTGACATTTCTGCATTCAGGCGTTTGTGGATAATGAGAATTCCCGAGGCCAGTAGGTTTTGTCAGCTCTATCGCTCTGCACATTCAAGGGTCAGATATAGACGGTCTTCGCTCTTTCAGGGAATCAAGGAGATATGGGGCGTGGATGTGAAATTGAATTTTAATGTCGTAGATCTGCCATGAATGTACTGAAAGCGGTTGAAGCTCGATGGATTACAGGATCCATTCTAGCTCCTATGTCTCAGTCCTTGTGGTTAGAAATCACTGTTCCCTACATTGTAATCCATTTTTCCCTGTTTTTTTTTCCATTCACTTTACCCATGAAAGCCTCTTTGAAATGCTATGCTTCGATTAAAAATGCTTGTAATGATGCCTATATTTATGCTGTTGTCAATTTTATATTCGTGGTCTTCTAATCATCATCTAAGTTATTAATAACTACATTGAATAGTTGAGATCTTTCTGAGCACTGGTCGTCACAGCCTGCCAAACATAATCACAGCCCATTGCCTCTAGCCTCTGGTTTCTTCCCATCGAACTCTAGCCAAAGTATTAACTTGTATTCAATTCTATCAGTATGATATTTAGCTAGCAATCTCTCATGCAGAACTTTATCAGATGTCCCATGGATGTTGATACAGATAAAGTCCTTAGGCATTCCACTGTCAAGTACGTGAGTTAACACTTCAATAAATTCGACGAATTCTTCAGTCATACTGTACCATTTAAAAACCAAAAATGGTTTTCTCTGATTAGTAGAGACACCTCAATGTGATCACACGCGCTATATATTAGAGTTCCCTGTCGTCATTTCCCTTTAACGAAGGGGAACTAGCCCAACTGGCCGATAACTCGATGGTTTCCTTCTGACATATTACTGAAATGGCGAAGAGACAGGCATTACTTTCCAAAATTAAGGACTGGTAGCCAAGTGTAGAAAAGTGTGCAAATTTATGTTCAGAGACATCTACAACGAGCCTGACCACATCCTTAAATATCCTGCAATGCAATTAACCGGTCTTGAAAAATTTTCAGTGTTTAGAGCTATTAATTTCTCCATTACTGTTATGCTGCTTACAATCACTTTGTTGAGCCTTTATTCTTATTCACTAATAATTGCCTTGTGATGCCTACTATGTTTGCCTTCACGGTAAGTATTTAAGGAAGGTAATTATTCAGCATGTCGGCCACCTCCTTATTTTCTTGAACAATGGCGCCATTATCAGATATAACTTGCCTCGCATTGCTTCTGACTATTCATTTCCTAGAAACATGGAATATCGGAACAGGAGTAGGCCATTTGGCTCTCCGAACCTGTTCCGCCATTTATTGTCATCATGGCTGATCCACCAAATTAACGCCACACTCTCGCGCTCTTCCCACATCCCTTCAAACTTTAGCTTCCAGGAATCTATCTATTTTCTCCCTAAACGTATTCAGTTACCTGACCTGTACAGACTCCTTTAGTTGAGAATTCCATCTGTCCACAAGCCTCTGAGTGCAGATTATGTTTCCTCATCTCAGTCCTAAGTGGCCAATCCCGCATCCTGAGACAGTGGCCACATTATTTTCGATGCTTCAGCCGGAGGAATCATCATCACTTCATCCAGTCTGTGCATCCCTGTCAGAATGTTATACGTTCAAATGTGACCCAATCTCATTCATCTCAACTCCAGAAAATTTAGATCTAAGGGGACAAATTATTCTTCATACGACAAACCTGCTATGACAGGAGTCATTCTGTGGACCCTTCCCTGCACTCCCTCTGTGGCAGTACATCTTGACTTAGGGACGGAGGGCAAAACTGCACATGATACTCCCAGCTCTGGTCTCAGCAACGGCCTGCAGAGATACAGCAAAACATCCTTGCTCGCGGGATCAAGCCCTCTGACAATGAAGGCCAATGTACCATTTGCCTTCTAAACTGCTTCCTGAACCTGCATTTTGCTTTTCAGCGATAGGTGTACAAGGGCTCTCATGTCCGTTTTTAAAATCAACATTACCATATCTATCGTCATTTAAAAAAATCTCTCCACTCTTTTTTCACTACCAATGTCGATAACTTCACACTTCTAGACGTTATCCTGCATCTGCCATCAATGTCCCACTCCGTTCACCTGTCTAAAACGTCTTGAAGCCTCTTCACACCCTCCTCACCTTTACTTCCCCAATCACACGTGTTTTTATTTTTCACACTAAACGCTTATTTGGAGCTTCATCAAAAGCTTTCTGAAAATTCAAATACAGCTCTTCCACTGGTTCTCCCTTATCCTTTCTGCTAGATACATAACACTGCATGGTGATTTTGGTGTTAATGGCACGTTTCTTTAAATGTTTCTCTTTTTAAAATTCTTCCTTTCTGTTCTGTCACCATTTGATGCTCTTTGTGTATTTCCCATGAACCAGGGTCTGTGCTTTCTGCATTTATTTAAGTAATTATTGCATTCTCCATTCATATTTTTTTCTTGACCCCTTACTTGTTCTTGTATGTTATTTTGGAAAGTAAGTGTGTTGTAGGTTTGGATATAAGTTGGTGTCTGTAAAGAATTAAATTTTCCTTGAAAATTTTCCAACATCGTTTCTCCTTCTCATTCACAGATTTGTCCCTCGTTGTTTGTCAAAGAGGAATTTACCTCAGACACATTGAAGAATCTTGCCAATTTTCTTACATATGCTGGTCTGCTTATCACAAAGTTCCTGGAAGTTGCATTGACAAAGATGTGAGTGAGGCAAAGATAAAATGTATAGCTAAGAATCAGCTGATATTCAGGGAACGGCAATGGATCTCAGGAAGGAATGCGACGGAAAGAAATGAGATGCAAAATATTAGAATAACAAATAAAAACATATACATAGAAAATAGGAGCGGGAATAGGCCATTCGGCCCTTCCAGCCTCATGAGCCATTCATTACGGTTATGCTGATCAATCATCTGAATAGGCTGCTCCCACTTTCTCGCCATATCCTTTGATCCCTTTCGCTCAAAGAGCTAACTCCAACTACCTCTTAAAAAAAATGTTTTGGCCTCAACTGCTTTCTGTGGTAGCAAAGTCCATAGGGCTACCATTATCTGGGTGAAGAAATGTCTTCTCATGTCATTCCTAATTTCTCAAACTCGTACACGCAGTCTCTGACTCCTGGTTGTGGAGGTCCCCAACATCGGGAACATCCTTCCTGCATTTTCCCCGTCTCGTCCTGTGAGAATGTTCCAGGTTTCTAAGAGAATCCCCCTCATTATTCTGATCTTTAGCGAATGGAATCCTCACCGACTCAATCTCTTCTCAAATGAGAGTCCCGCAATCCCGGGAATCAGTCTGGTAAACATTCGCTGCACTCCCTCAACAGAAAGAGCATCCTTCCCCAGATAAGGAGACTAAAACTGCACACAATATTCTAGATGTGTTCTTACCAAGGCCCTTTAAAATTGCAGCATGTCATCCCTGCTACTGTACACGGTACCTCTCTCTCTATGATGGCCATCATACCATTAGCATTCTTTACCACCAGCTGCACATTCAACGACTGGTGTACGAGGTCACCCAGGTCTCATTGCACATTCAACTCTCTCTGTTTATAGCCATTCAGAAAATAATATTCCTTCCTGTTTTTGCTACCAAAGTGAATAACCTCACATTTGTCCACATTATGCTGCATCTGCCATGTATGTGCAAATTCTTTCAGGGGCTCCAAATGACACTGAAGCATCTCTGCATCATCCCCAGAGCTCACCCTCCCGCTCAGTTATGTGTCAAGTGTACGTTTGGAGATATTGCATTTAATTCCCTCATTAAAATCATGAGTATAAATTGTGACAAGCTGGGGACCCATCACCGAATCCTACTGTACCCCCCTAGTCACAGCCGGCCATTCGGAAATGAAACCCGCTTATTCCTACTCTTTGTTTAATGTCTGCCAACGAGTTCTCTATCCAGCTCAAGACACGACCCCAGACTCATTTGCTTTAATTTTACACGCCAATCTCTGATGTGGGACTTTGTTGAAAGCCTGCTGAATGTCAAAATAAACCACGTTAACTGGCTCCCCCTCATCAACTCTACCATTTACATCCCTGAAAACTTCCAGTAGACTTGTGAAGCATGAATTCCTTTTCGCAAACCCATGCTGACTCTATCCGATTCTGCCACAATTTTTCCACACTGCTGAAATTTCAAATTTTTCATAATTAACTCTGTAAATTTCCCCCTACCTACGTCAGACTGCCTGATCTATAATTCCCTGTTTTCACTCTACCTCCGCTTTTAAATAGTGGGGTTGCATTAGCTAACCTCCATTCTGTCCGAACTGTCCCAGTGTCTATAGGATATCGAAGGATGACCACCAATGCATCCACTATTTTTAGGGCCACTTCCTTAATTACTCTGGGGTGTAGATTATAAGGCCCGCGGGATTTATTGGCCTTCAATCCCATCAATTTCCCCAACACAATTTCTCTACTAATACTGATTTATTTCAGTTCCCCAACATTTCTGGTATGTCGTTTGTTTCCTCCATTGTGAAGACAAAGCCAAAGTATGTAGGTAGTTGTTCAGTCATTTCTTTGTTCCCCTTCATAAATTCCCCTGTTTCTGACGGTAAGGTTGTGTTCACCAATCTTCTCATGTCCACACACTTATATAAAAAAAATACTGTCAAGTTTTCTTTCCTTTGCACGATTACTCTCGGACTCAATTTTCCCCTCCTTAATCAAACCCATGGTCCTCCTTTGCTGAATTATAAACTTTTAACATTCCTCAGGTCTGTTGTTTTTTCCCTTCCAATTTGTATGCTCCTTCCTTGCATCTAATGGTATCCCTAATTGCCCAAGTAAGCCATGATTTGCCCACCTTTCCTGTTTTACAACGTGCATTATTTTCAATTTTGCACACTAGCCTTCAGAACGATACATTGCTGAAGAGAATTGAGAACATACCAATCACAATAACGCACAATGAGCAAAAGGAACACTTTTCTACAGAATTGAAAGCAACGAGAAATGTACACAAGAAAGAATAATGAAAAAAGAGGAACGAGAAGACTTTAGAATCAATGTCGGATCTAAAACTTTGGAAGGAAAAGAAGAACTACAGAATTTACTTTTTGCTTAACAGAACAAAATAATGATAAAACATGGCACAGAGAAGCTATTATCGAAATGGAATCAGCAACAAATCAGGTTCATTAAAGGACAAACAAGATCAACTCAGATAATGACATTAAATAGGAGAAATAACTGACGCTTATTTTGCCTCATTTTTAGCAGTCAATTTAACATTACACCATTACAGCCACAACATAAAACTCATTCTCTCTTTTCGACGCTGAAAAACCTCTCACTCCGGGTCTCCCTCTCCTTCTGTCTCATTTATATTCTTCTGTAGGTGTCCTCTTTATTTGCTGCTGAATGTCTGCCCCTCTTGCTCTACCTGTGTCAACGTTCTACGTTACGACTGCTCCTGTATAGTTTCTGTGCAAACACGAAAACTTATTGTTTTGTCTTAGCTGTTTGTCGGTGCCACCGGCAAGGCCAGCATTTGTTGCCCATCCTTAATTGCCAATGAACTGAGTGACTTGCTTGAACATTTGAAAGTGTAATTAAGGGTCAACCACTTTGTTGTGGATCTGGAGTCACATGTTCGCCATGCCACCAACGGATTTCATATTTCCTTTACTAAAGGACATGAGTAAACCCCATAGAATTTTTGCGACACACGTTTCATTGTGGCCATTATTGAGAATCAGTTCCTGATTATTAATTGAGTTACAAATTACAACAGCTACCGTTGTAAAACCTGAGCCCTGGCCGCCTGGGTTACTAGTCCAGTGACAATACCGCAATGCCACTGTCTCCGTGTCTCCGTCCCTGTAAGAACGTAACTCCGCTTCTACAGCCCCAGTTTTAGACAGATCTGCCATGGATGTGCGAAAATGGCTTTGAGTCTTGCACGATATTCCTGTAAATCTGAAGGAATTTTATGTTTGAATTTAAATTCTGCTGTAGATCTGCCTCTCCCTTCACTCAGAAAAAAATCCACCACAATTTTATTCCGATGTCATTTGAAATGAATATATTCAACCGTTCATCTCCACTTGCTTGCCCGGTAGTCGAGAATGAGCTCACACCGTCTGAAAATGAGACTCCATTACCGAGTGTTAATGTTTGGAGCAATATCTTCAGACAAAGGTTTGTCATCTTTGAAATTCCCACCACAAAGGGCTGTGGATGTTCAGCTGTTTGTGCAGATTTAGCACTGAAATTGCTAGGTTTTGGACTATGAATCCTGTAAAGATCCTGCAGGAAGGGAATGTTAAATATATGTCAGCGTTATAATATTAATTGGCACTGCAACATCGAAGCGCCAAATGGCATAACGCTGCTTCAATTTCTGATATTTGCTCCATAATTCTCCCTGCTTCATTTTTTCCCTTATTGCTGACACTCTGTCTTTGTAACTGAAGCTGTTTTATCGACTTCAAAATTTGCCTAACACATTTGAATAAACCGTTAGCAATTGCTGCTGATCAACTGCTCATAACCAGATAGGGAGAACTAATGCTTCGGGGAAGACAGCATCATAGGCAGGTTAAATAACACGGAACAGGCTTTTCTAGAAACCATCACATAGTGGCAGAGGAATAGAAAGGAACAGGTTAGAAAAACTTGCAAAGGATAACATTCATAAGTTCATTGTAATGTTGGTTTTCATCTTCAAAAAATAAGGTGGCAAGGGGGGGTTGGGAAATGGGGGGAATCTGGAATTATATGTTAGTTAGAGGGCACAATCCTTACCCAGTTATTATGAAAGCCAGCAAAATTCTGCTGACGGAATTAGACTTCGAAAATAAACCACAGAAGAAATGAACAATTGTTTTACTTGTAAATGGGAACACCATCTATCATAAATTAATAGCTCGTTCTGACAAGGATTCGGGAAAAAATAGGAGCAAGAAAATCCAAAAGAAAATAAAAGATTATGTTTGGGAAGGTAGTGGTTTGGGGCGGGTGAACTCGTATTCGGGCAACGGGAATGTAATTTGTGTTATTTAACTGTAATGGAATGTAGACGAGGAACATTGAAAGTACTTTAAAAGTGATCAGTAGTATTCAGGTTAAAATGTTCAACTAAAATAAGAAAAAAAATTGTCATTTATGAAACACACCAGATAATTTAATGGAGCAGAATAAAACTAATTTTAAAGTCTTAAGCCTGCATTGTACAATGACAATAAAGGAGATGATGCCGAAAAGCAGATCTCTCTCCCTCTCTATCTCTCTCTCTCTCTATCTATCTCTATCTCTTTCACTCTCTCTCTTTCTTTCTGTCCCTCTTTCTCCGGGCCGACCTTCTAAGACAAGATTAATCTTGAATCATTTAACTTCACACAAGCCAAGAAAGCACATTCAAAATGGTTCACGCCATGAATTCAGCTTTTACATCCCCGGAAATATATTTTTTCCTGTCATTATAATTCGAGGGAAGCTTTTGCTTTGAACCTCAGCCGTAGATCTGCCTCACCATCTCACCCACTTCCATTCCAGGCACCGTTTTGTTCTATTTAATCTTACAAGTATACACATCTGGTCGCTGATATATAAATAGTAGTAGCATTATCTAAAGCCTGGCGTTACGGAGCGAGGGGCAACCATTTATGAGTAAGATGTGAAACATGTTATTTTCACTCAAAGCGTTGTGATGCTTTCTACTTTTCTGACACAGAAAGCAGCAGATTGATCGGCGTTGAATCTCAACAGGGCATGATTTAATCAAACATTATGAGGTGATTGGGATGAAAGGAATTATGGAAACTATTAGCGATTGCTGAAAAGCAAAATAGTAGATGAAACTATAGTGAAAGGGGCTGCAAGATGAAATGACAAAATGAGCTAATCATGTTTCTATATCATAAATCCTGATGACCACATGTGTTCAATGTGTTTCGCTCTGGTCAACTTCTGTGCTTGTTTTCTCCATTTTTTTCACAGCCTGCTCTGTAACAGAAGCGATTTCGTCAGTATACAAATTTACCTTCAACATTCAAATGTTTGGCATGCAATTTGTTCATGTTGAGCACAGTATTTACATATGGGATTCAGGTTCGTCTAAGAATGGAGGATCAGAGAAATGTTAAAAAACGCCAAGGTCATTCCAAAAACCAGATAATCATGGAGGGAATTTACACCAGAGGCATTATCTCTGTGTTACAGGGCGAGATGCTTCACCCTTAGGAAAATCTACCAAATAAGTGGTCGTGAAACTAGAGTTCGAAAAATCACCGACAAAGATATGAGAACCATATTAGGTTGAAATACAGGCACTGCCAATCAGAAAACAATTAGAAATTTCTGAGAAAGATTGATAAATACGCAAGGGGGAACGCAACTCCAAAATATGACTAGCTAGTAATGAGTTTATATTGTAGCAGTGAGAATGCAAATTGTGCAAGTAAACTCGAATCGAGTATTGATGACATAGCGAGAGAATAGCACTAGGAAATATATGTTTATCAGTGATTAAGAGGCGTCTGGAATAATATGTTACACTAAAACAAGCAATAGACATAAATAGATAAGAATAAAAGGAGACAGCAAGAAATAAAGAAATAGTGAAAATCATGCAATAACTGCAATGACAAGGAAGAAGAAGACGGCAAGAAGCAAATCAAGGGTTTTGGGGAGAAAACAAAAAATAAAAAGTAAGGCAAAGGATAACTTTGAAATTAAATATTCAATGAATAAATTACAGAATCAGTAAAATACCCGAAAGGCAAAATTGACAAAGGGCAAATCAGAATAGGAACAGCGATAATAATGATACATTCAGTAAATATAATCTCGTAAGAAATGAAACAATTATCCTCTCCCCGCTCTGTCTCTATCTGATTCATTCCATCCCTCTCTCTCTCCCTGCATCACAACCTCACTCTCTCGCTCTCATTCTTTAAATCATTTTATGATACTACAGCATAAATGACTCTATCTGCCCATTTTTGTGCACATTTTTTTGCGGGGAATGGTGGGTGTGTGGTTGTGGGGTTATGTGGCGGGGTGGCTGAGGGGCGTATGGTCAGAATGACGGGACACTCTCTGAGAATACGTGTGGCTATTTTGGGCTAAGGAGTGGGGCATTTTCTTCTGAAAAAGAGTTTTGAATCATTGGAACTCTCTTCCCCGAAGGTCTGTGGCTGCTCAGCCGCTTAGTATATTCAAGGCTGGAATGTAGGGATTTTGGTAATAAAGGATAGGAAGCTGTAGCTGGAAAGTTTATGAACGTCATAGATAAGGCATCATCATATGTAAAATGAATGGAATGTCAAAGGGCGAATTGCTTCATTTTCGTTTATTTTTTTAAGTCATTATGCATGCAAAGCACTTCGCATTTATATACATGTTATACATGTATTTCTGGCAGCCTGTCAGCGTAACTGCAACGTTCTCTCCAAAATGAAAATGGACCTTAAACACTTTGAATAAGTTGTAAATATTTTCTGCTGTTGGAGGAGCGCATTTACATAACAGGGACAAGTGCCTCGGGAAGGGCACTTGATGGCCGGCTTGAACAGAATGAATAATGACATTCCAGGCAGCAGACATATTGGATGGTATTAAATGTAAATGTAAAGGTAAAGGTAAAGATATTAACAAAGCTATGAAATGAGCAATATTCATGGTTAGTAATCATATAAACTTCAACCAGAGCAATCAGTCAGGGATGGAGTTTTAGGGAAAGGGGGAAATGCAATGGGGCCTTTAGTGAGTACAGGGCACACCCTTTACCATTATACAGCGAGTCCACCAAAGCAGTGGCGATGGATTTAGACATTGGAAGCAAACCAGGGCAGTTAGGAGCAATCATGTTAGCTGAAAATCGACGCATCATCATCAACTTAAACCTTGCTATTTGTTTCCACATTCGGCATAGACATTCCTCTGCAAAACCTTTGAGTAAACACTTAAAACATTAAATGCAATTCTTCAGGCAGAACTTGCCCTTTAAAAACAATGTTGGCTTTCTCTGATCAGCAGAAACATTTCAAGACGTTCACACGTGCTTTATATCATAGTGGCCTGTCGTAACTTCCCTACTACAAAGCTTAGTATAGCTGAACTAGGATTTCCTGGTTTCCTGCTGATATATTTCTTAAACGACGGAACGCAATGCAAGATGTTCTAAACTTAAGGGGTGGTAGCCACGGGTATAGAATTGTATAAGCTTATAGTTGCAGACATTTGTAGCGCTTGACTACATCCCTTAATATCCTGCAATAAAACAATCTGGTCCTGAAAACTTGTAAGTGTTTTGTGTCAATAATTTCTCCAATTCATTTCTCCTGCTGACGTGAACATTGTTGAGCATTTTATTTCTGATATACTATTAATTTCCTTGGGATGGCTGGCATGTTGGCCTCTCCCTTCAAATCCAATACAACAGGAATGCAGTTATTCAGAATATAAGCAAAAAACTGTTTATGCTGGAAATCCACGACAAAAATAAAAATAAAAATACCTCGAAATATTCAGCAGGACTTGTAGAATTGTTCAGAATTGTTCAAAATGGCTGTCATTTCGTTATTTTCATTGGCAATGGCGTCATTATCAGCTGCAACTTGCCTCACATCGCTTCTGTCTATTCCAATCTTAGAAACATGGAACATCAGAGCAGGAGTAGGTCATTTAGTCGTTATAAACTGCTCCGCAATTCAATCTCATTACGGTGATGCTTTATCGTAATTCTGCGCTCTCTTGCTCTCCCCAGGTTTCTTAACACCTTGCGCATCCATAAATGTATCTATTTTCTTATTAAATAAATTCAGTGACCTGGCCAACACAGCCTTCTGTAGAGGAGAATGCCATATGTCTTCCTGAACCTGACTGAATAAGTTTCGCCTTATCTCATTCCCAAGTGCATATCCGTTTCCCTGAGACTGTGACCACATTATATCTGGCTACCGCAAGAGGAAACATCATCACTTCGTGTTGTATGTCCACCCCTGTTAGAATGTTCTGCATTCAATGGGACCGTCTCCCATTCACCGAAACTCCAGCAAATACAGGCTTAAGCGGCCCAATTTATCTTAATGCGGCAATGCTGCCATCCCAGGAACCATTCTGCTAAACATTCGTTGCATAATTCCCTCGAGAGGGAGAACAAAACTGCCCACAATACTCCACGTGTGGTCTCACCGAGCGCCAGTAATGCTGCAGGAAGCCATCGAACTCCTCTGATCAAGTCCTCACGCAATGGATTGAAAATCAACCATTCCAAAGGTTCTCCCTTAACTTTTCTGCTGGTTGGATACCATTGTCCAAGGTTTACATGGTTATTGTGGCAGTAAGTGCAAGTTTCTTTAAATATTGTACTTTTGTGAACCTCCTTTTCTGATCTCTCACCTTTTTTTTGCTCTTTGTAACTTTCCCATGAGGCTGGATCTGTGCTTATGCATTTATGTAAACCTGTATTTTATTTTCCTGCCTTGTTTTTTCTTGACTCCTAGTTGACCGTGAAGTTCTTCTTTCCAAGTAGATGTATTGCATGTTTGTATATCATATGGTTCCTGCAACCGATTAAATTTTCTTGCAGCAACCATAAAATATCGTGTGTCCTTCTCATTCACAGCTTGGTCCCCTCGGTGTTTGCCAGAGAGGAAACATTCCCGGACAACTCAAGAATCTCTCCACTTCTCTTGCATGTGATGGTCTGCTTAACACAAATTTCATGGAAGCTGCATTGATAAAGATGTAAGTAAGGCAAATATAAAGTTAATAAATAGTACACAGCTGGTATTCAGGGAATGGAGATGGATCTCAGGAAGAAATGCTCAGAAGAAAATAATGAAATGCAGAGGGATAAAATAACAACGTGTATTTTTTAATAACGTGAACAATGGGCTTCAGAATAATATATATTCTGCTGAAAATCAATACGAAGCTGATCACAATAAAGCACCATGGTAAAAGGCACCTTTCAACAAAATTGAAAGTAACGTGATAGGTAATCGCGAAGTTCAGTGAACAGAAAGAAGAATACAACAAAGAGGAGACGGTAGCGTTTAAATTTGAGGTCAGGATAAAAAGTTAGAATGGCAATTTGGAACTATGACATTTACTTTTCGCCTTACATAACAAGAAACAGTACAGCAGACCATAGGGAAGCTAATATCAAAAAGGATCCAGCATTATAGGAAGGAATGTGATTGCACTGGAGTGGTTGCAGAAGTGATGAAGGGAGGCTGTAAAGACTTGGTTTGTTTTCTTTGGAGTAGCGAAGGCTGAGGGGCGACCAGATCGAGGTGTACATGATTATGTGAAGCATGGACAGAGTGGAGAAGGAGCAGCTGTTCCCCTTATTTGAAGGGCCAGTCACGAGGGGACACATGTTCAAGGTGAGAGGCAGGAGGTTCAGGGGGGTATGAGGAAAAACCTTACGGTCTGGAATGGACGGCCTGGGAGTGTGGCGAAGGCAGGTTGCACACATCCAATATAAACACCTGAATGAGCACATGGCACGTGAGAACATCCAAGGCTCTGACCAAGTGCAGATAAATGGGATTACGTAGTAGGTCAGGTGTTTCTCACGTGTTGGTTTCGGACACGATGGGCTGAAGAGCCTCTTCTGCGCTGCGTGATTCTGTGATTAATTGAGGTTCATTAAAGGGCG
This sequence comes from Cetorhinus maximus, assembly GCF_964194155.1. NCBI lineage: Eukaryota > Metazoa > Chordata > Chondrichthyes > Lamniformes > Cetorhinidae > Cetorhinus > Cetorhinus maximus. The sequence goes on from NW_027596871.1 coordinate 21,102, forward strand.
GACAGGGTAACTCAGGTCATGTGCTGAGAAATAAGATGTAAGTAAGGCAAATATAAAGTTACGAGTTACGAGTTACGAAATATAGAATTACTTCCCCTCACGCTTAGACATCAATGTGACTTTAGACATTTACACTCACAACATTCTCCTCAATCTCCCTTGTGGACGCTTCAAAACCCATCACGCTAGATATCTCTCCCTTTCTGTCTCATTCGAATTGATCATGGCGTTTCCACTTTATTTGCTGCTCTATCTCTGCCGCTCTCCCATAGCTGTGCCAACTTGCAAGTCCGACATTTATTGCCCAACCCTAATTGCTCTTGAACCGAATGGTTTGCAAATCGTTTTCAGTGGGTAGTTAAGGGTTAAACATTTTGTAGAAGACCTGAAGTCACGTGCAGGCCAGGCCACGTAAGGATGGCAGGTTTACTTTACTGAAGGGCATTAGTGGACCAGATGGATTTTTACGACAACCGTTTCATTGAGACCGTTGCTGGGACGATCTCCCCAATTCCTGTTTATCAATTGAATTTAAATTTCACCAGCTGCCGCGGTTGAATTTGAGTTTGTTCATCTGGATCACTGGGCCCTTGACGTTATCGGTATGCCAACGTGCTCCGCCCCTCCACCGCCGCAACCCTGCCCAACTCCCACCCTCCACCCCCCGCACCCCAAACCCCGCACGCTGCGTGAGCCAGCCTCAGCTGCTGCTTCCACAATTTTAAAACGAACTTTCATGCATGTGTCGAAGTGGCGTTGAGTCTTGCACGATATTGTTCATAACCTGAGGGAAGTTAATGTTTGGATTTAAATTATCCTGCAGTTCAGCCTCCCTTCCATCGCTCAGCTGAATTCCAGAACTCATTTCTTCCAATTCAATTTGCAATGCATATATTCAAGGTTTGTCCACAGTTGCTAGCTGGGAAATCGAAATTGTGACACATCCTCTGCGATTAAGACTCCATAACCTAGTGGTAATTTTAGGAGGAATGACTTCACACATTTTTTGTGAAATTTGGAATCATCCACCGCAAAGAGTTATTGATGTTCAGCCGTTGTGCATGTTTGGGCTGACTTTTGTAGATTTCGGATAATAAGTCATATGAAGATACTGCAGGAATGTAGTGTTAATGATATATCAGCATTATCACAATGTTTGGTTTGCATCATCAGCGAGCCGAATATCAAACCCTGCTTCTATTTCTGATGTCTGTATCCCTGCGTTGTGCGTTGCTCTTTAAATCTTCTTGTTATTTTTTCCCCTTATTTCTGACAGTCTGTCTATGTAACTGAAGCTGTTTTTGCCAACTACCAAATTTATCACAAACATTTGAATAATTTGTATGCAATTGTTGCTGACCTACTGATCAGAATTCCAAATCGAGAACATAGTCCTGAGTGAAGGCTGCGTCAGAGCCAGGTTAAATAACATGAACAATTCCATTCTAGAAACCATCAAAATAATAGGATATTCACCCAAATTGTGCTGACAGGTCTAGATATTGTATACAATCCCCAGGAGAAAGGCATTATCACTTTAGGTGAAAATGGGAACATAAGCTGTCAGAAATTCATAGCTTGTTGTGAAAACTATTCGGAAAAACAATAAAAGTTAAAAAAGCCCAAAAATACTTGATTGGGGGTTGTGGGAACCTAATATTCTGTCAGTGGGAATGTCATTTGAGTAAATCAACTGGAATAGAAAATTGTCGAACATCACAGAAAATATTTTAGAAGTTTCAAACTGATCAGGAGGAAGATATTCCCAAAAATAAAAACAATAAAGGCAGTAACAATACAGCCTGGTTGAACAAATGAAACAAAACAACACTAAATTTAAACCGATAAGACTGCAGTAAGTGTAGAGACAATAAAGGCAACGACGAAAAGAAAATGTCTCTCTCTTTTTCTGATTTTCTTTGGTCATATTTATTGTAAAGCTTCATTTTGCTTTTAACTTCTGCCTCAGACCTGTCTCAACATCATACCCGAGCTCCATTTGTTATATTTCATTTGCTGGGATATGCATCTGCTCGCTTATCTATGCGTGTTGGGTGGATATTCTAAGCTCTGGAGAATCGGGACAAGGGTCAGCTATTTATGAGTAAGATTGAAATAAATTTATTTACTCAAAGCGTTGTGAATCTTGCAGCGTTTATGCCACAGAAAGAAGCAGATTGCTCGGTCGTTCAGCATAATCAGAAATGTTCTAATCAAACATTTTGTTGCTGTTGGGATGAAAAAATCTATGGAGAGTTCAGCGTTTGAAGGCAATAAATCTACCAGATACAATTGCATTGAATGCGGCTGCAAGCTAAGATAACAAAATAAAATATCCTTATGTCTATGACTCATATCCTGATGAATACATGCGTTCAAGTTATTTCGCTCTGGTCATCTTCTGTGCTTTCCCTCCCCCTCCACCCACCCTTATTTTCCACAGCCTGTATCTGTAACTGAAGCGATTTCGTCAGTTTCCAAACGTACTTTCAGCATTTAAATAATTGGCAGCAGTTGGTTCTTGCTGCAAATGGTCTTCACACGTGGGAAACAGGCTGGTCGACGAAGGGAGGATCAAAGATAGTTTAAATAACGCGAAGTGCATTCTGCAGCCCATCGAACATTGGAAAAAAAATGGATGAAAATATGTGACCAAAGTTATGAAATGTTTAAATGCCCCACGTAAGGAATGAGTTCAGGTATAATTTGAAGCAATACAAGCCAGATATAGGAAGATGAAAATAATAATCTTTACAATGATAATAATAATAAATTATCCAAATAGATTGGAGAAATTGATATTAGCGATTGTGGTTGGTTGATTTAATGATATGATGGAACAGGTATATTTTGACGAAATCCCACATGGCTGACTCGTTAAAAATTATAGAAGCCCTTGACTTCCAGGAGAATGTAAAAAGCTGGATATGAAATTTACTTAGTGGCAGGAAACAAATAATAATTTTTGACGAGCGCTTTTGTTATTAGAGGGCTCTTTCCATTGAGGTTCCTGTGGACTTACTAATAGTTACGTTGCTTTGTGTGGCGTTTATTAATGATTTTAAATCTAAAGGCAGGGGGATTGGTCAAGAAGTAGCAGACCACGTTGAATTTGATGGAGTGATTGATAGCGAGGGGGGTCTCTGTAGATTACCAGTCTACACCAAGATATCCAGGGTCTGGACAGGTGGACAGAAATGTTTCGAGTTGAATTCAACCCACAGCAGTGTGAGAAGATGCATTTAAGAAGGCCAAATACGTAAAGGGTTGCACAATAAATGGGAGGCTAATGGAAGCTATAGAGGATGTCAGGGCCTTGAGTGAATGCCCCGTTTGCCTGAAGGTAGCAGGACAAGTTGGTATGGTGGCTGAGATGTGATATGGAATTCTTCCATTTTTTTTTAGTCGAAACATAGAATATAAGAACTGGGAGGTTATGCTGGTACTTTCTAAAACAGTACTTAGAAGAAAATGTTAAAGCTGTGCGCAGGCCTGGTCACCATTTTACAGGAAGAATGCAATTGCATTAGAGAGGGTACAGAAATATTTGCAAGGATGTTCCTAGAACTGGAACTTTGAGGTAAGTATGGATCGGCTAGGGATTTTCCTTTCTTTGGAATACAGGAAAATGAGGTGAGATTTAAATGAGATAACAAAACTGTGAGGCGGCAGGACAATGTTCTAGCTATCATACTGAAGACCTGTGGTCGAGTAATTGCCGTGCCCATCGCCAAGCTGTTCCAGTGCAGCGACAACACTGGCATGTACGCCAAAACATGGGAAATTGCCCAGGTACATCATATGCACAAAATGACGTACAAATCCACCGCAGCCAATTGTTGTCCGCTCTCCATATAAAGTGAACTAATGGAAGGGGTCATCAATATACAATGAAGCGGCATTTAAGTAGCAATAACATGTTCGCTGATATTCTGTCTTATGTTCTGCCAGGAACACTCAGCTCTTGACCTCAGGACAGCCATACTCCAAACATCGATAAATGATCTGAAATTCAGAGGTGAGGTGATAATTTCTGTCTCTGTCATCAAGGCAGCTTTTGAAACAATGAGGCATTAAGAAGCCGGATAATATTTTGAGTCAATCGTGATCGGAGAGGTTTTGAGTCACAAAACAATGTATTTGTGTTATTTGGACGTTAATTATTTCTGTCCAAGTACATCATTGCTGCAATTCCACATTGGAGTGTCCTCGGCCGACCAACCCGGCTTCTTCCTCAATGGCCTTATTTCCATCATAAGGTTACAAGTGGGGATTTTCACTGATCAATGTTTAGTGCCATTTGTGAGTGCTCAGACACTGAAGTAGTCCAAGTGCAAAGATAGCATGGCTTGCGCAATATTTGTGCTTGGACTTTCAAGTCCAAGACTATTGACGCCACACAAGTGCCAGGCAATGACCCGAATCTAAACAATGCCCTTGACATTCAATGGCACTGTCATTGCTGAATCCCCGACAAATAACATTATGGGATTTACCATTGATCAGAGAATGAACTGGGCAGCCATATAAATACTGCGGCTACAATTACACGTCAGAGGCACGGATTCCTGCGCCGAACAATTCCGAGATGCACGTCCACAATCCTGAAGGCACAGGAGAGGAGTTTTATGGAATGCTTTGAACTTGCCTGGAGGTGTGCAGCTCCAACACGTAAGAAGCTCAACACCATCCAGGACAAAGCAGCCGCTTGATTGGCACCAAATCGATAAATATAATCTCCCCCCAGCACCAGCCCATAGTGACAGAATTGTGTACCATCGACAAGATGGATTGCAGGAACGCACCAAGATCCTTTTACAGCAGCTTCTAATCGCACAGCCGCTAGAATCTGGAAGGAAAAGGGCTGCAGATGCGTGGTTACACCACCACCTGGCAGTTTCGCTTCAATCCACACACCATCATGTGCTGCAAAAATAAGGAAGCATATAACAAATATGGACAGGTTGTGCTTTGAAACAAATCGAAAAAAATACAAACAGGGCTAAGAATAACTATTGAGAGTTATTTTTCAATGGCAGATTAACAAGAAATAGCAAAGAATTGCCTAGGAACACCTAGGAAGCAAAATAAAAAAAACAGTCAGCTTTAGGGCAGACTCATGTAAGGGTGGATATGGTAAAAGCTCTCCTCTCTCTCTCTCTCTCTCTCACTCGCTCACTCAATCTCTCTCTCTCTCGCATTCTCTGACTCTCTCTCTTTCTGTCTCCCTCGCTCCATTTCTCTCTCCCTCTCTCTCTCTCCCCCTCTCTCTAACCCTGTGTCGTTTATTTCCCAATATATGTCTCATTTTCCGCACTGACGTATGACCCTCAGATGCTGCCCGACCTGCTGAGTTTTTTTTTCTCAGAATTTTCTGCTTTTAATTCAGATTTCCAGCCTCCGAAATATTCTGTTTCGAAGTTTGCTTGTTTGTTTTTGCTGCATCTGAGCTTCTCTCTCTCTCTCTCGCTCTTACTGTACTAACTTGCTTCGTTAAAATTATTCATTTTTCATGTCTTTACCAACAGAAACGCTTCAATTGAAGCTCAGCACCACGTTGAGTACAGGACATGAACTGAACTGAGCTTCTCCCCCTCGCCCAGGTTTTTTAATGAGTATCCTCGACATGAGAGTCAGTAGCTTCGAGCCCTGTAAGAATATAATAGTAATACAAATATGTGAACAAGGAGCAGGAGTAAGCCTTGAAGCCCATCGGGTCTACTCTTTCACTTAACAGGGTCACAGCTCAGTTAATAGTTACCTGAAATCTACATCACCCCTACCCTCCATAACGTCTCTCACCCTTGCTTGTCAAGAATCTAGTATATATACATAGAGGCAAATCCGGAGAATGCTGGGTGTCAAGGGACATTAAAGATGGATAAAGAAAAAGAAAAAAAGCTTCGGTAAGATACCAGAGCTCAGTACGGCAGAGTCCCTAGGGGAGTATCAAAAGTGAAATGGGGATCTTACAATGGAAATTAGGAAAGGCAATACAGTGCAGGAGAAAGCATCAGTGGGGATAATATTGGAAAACCAAACGGGTTGTTTTAAAGTAGACAAAGAACAAAATAATAACTAGGGAAAGTGTGGAGCTAAATAGAGGCCATAGTGGCCGAAGATTCCTTGGTTTTCGTCTAACACCTTTCTTATTTGGCGGAGTGACAGGTAATATTTGCAATTGAAAGAAGTGGCAAAAAAGTGTCGAAATCGCTGCACGTTTTTGATTAGGGCACCTGCAATGTTCCCAAATACTTCCTTTAAACAGCTGGAAGTAAACAATCCGGTCTTGGAGATTCGTCCCTCCCGCTTGACAATAATTTCTCCATAACTATTATTTGTGTTAAAATTAAATTTGCTGAACCCCTGTTCCTAATGCAATGTTAGTTTCATTGGGATGCTTGAAGTGCTGAGCTCTTCCTCCACTACAAACGCTGAAACAATGTTACTATTTATCATGCCTGGTACTTTCTTATTTTAATTGACAGTAACAGATTATCAGTTTTCAATTGCGCTGCATTGCTTATGTCAACCGTGTTTGTCCTAATGTAATTGTACAATATGTACGTGCTTATTCGAATAGCACATGCAACTTTATTTCCATACCCTCACTTTGTGCATGTTCTCCTTTTCTGGGTGTTTTGGCCAAGATCTACTGAGGGATGAGGATGGGGTAGGGTGTAGGGAGCATGGGAAGAATAACTAATTGATCCAGCAATCGGCAATGACCGGGATCTCGCTGCCTTTGATGGTGGAAGCAGAGATAGGCAATGATTCCAAAAAAGGATATTGTTTGAGCACTAGATGGAAATAAACATGGAGGGGCATGGGGGATAGTGCAGCTGAACTGGGCTAACCGGGATTGTACAATAACGAGAATGGACTGGATGGGCCGCTTTGCGTCGTTCTGTGTCCTAATGACTCTACGATGTAACATCAGCCCGGGCAACACTTTTTTCAGCTCGTCGAATTGATAGTCTCGGAACTGAGCTCCCTGGCTGCCTGCAACCATTCACTTCTGATGATTATTTTAGGCTGCTCCGCACCACCCACCACAGAGAAGTGGCCTCACTCCCCCTGCCGAGACCAGGACAAAAGGACCACAGCGTGGCCTTGGGAACCCTCACTCATCTAAATTGCTCAATTTATTTTTATAGGCAACCCCTATAGGGACACTCATTTTCAACCTCCTTAGAATAAGTGCAGGTCCAGTTTCTTCTGGACGGCATCTATTAACTGCAGCTCAGCGTTCCCTTCCCTATGTTTAGCAAGCGATCACCGAGTGGAGCTCTTTGCTTGAAGGCTTCACTCAGGCAAATGAGATGGACCAGGAAGGGAAACGCCTTCCGACCTAATAAGTTCAGTGAGTGACGTCACTACCCGTGTGTTTGTGATTATAAAAGCAGCACAATCTCGGAGATTCGATACAGAAAACATCAAGTCCAGCATCCTGATACTAACTCTGATGAAATCCACCGAAGATGGAGAAAACTCTGATCTTGCTTATAGCAGTTCTAATGATGGCACAGCATAGTCCTATTGAGGGACAGGCAAGAATAGGAATTTCTTCGACCAGTGGTATATGCTTTTAAATTTCTCCGATCATTCAGAAGCCAGTGCTCGGATATTTTTTATTTTTAAACTGAGTTATTCGATTTGAGAATCATGTTTTAATCTGCTGTATTAAGAAGATTGTTTGTGAGACTGAAAGTTTTAACATTAACTAGTTCTACAGGTTAGTTCCCCTAATGTTCAGTCACTAGCTTAGAAGCTAGACGGAATTGTCCGTGTTGGGAGCTGTTATAAGCAGAGCAGCAATAAAAGGGCTGCGCCGATTCTGTGGATCACATCCGCACGAGTCATTTGATTGGGAAACTCTGCAGTTGATCTCAGTCCCAACGCACAACACAGGGGTAACCGCCAGTAGCTGCTCACGATCACTGCTACCCGCTGAAAAGTGTGGGACCATATACTGTGTGTGAGGACAGGATCGGAAGTTCCCTCAGTACAGCTCCCTCAGTCAATTTCAAGAACACTCACTGTCCGTATCCCAGGTGAAAAATGAGGAAATCGGTGGATAACTGGAAATGATTCTGATAACACTCCAGAGAGATCAGTCAGCTTTCCATAACGAGGACAGAGAGGGAGATTAAAATGGTTTCAGACAGGTTTATTTAATTCGATGATTACTGCAGCGTTCACAGGGTTTGGTGTCTGGGAAAACACATTATGTCTGCAAGACAAGTGGTTAAGTTAACCTTTTTCACTCTGCAGCTGCCGGGAACTGAGCGAACAAATAGTGGGTTGATTTCTCACTAAGCTGATCCATCCCACCACTGGAGGAGTGCTGCACTGTCGAATGTGTAATGCTTTGGGTTAAACATTAAACAGAGCTCCTGCTTATCTCTTCATGGGACAAAGCATATTGAAAACCTGGCAGTTCTCAGTGTCCCTTCGATCAGCATCACACTCCCAACATGATCAGAAACTTGTCAGCCTATCAAATCTCCTGCTTTATTTCAGAGAGTTTTCTGAAAGCTGATTGACCAAGTTATTTCATATATAACAGTCTCGTTGTTACAGATACTATCCATGGTCTATGAAACACTTTGGACTCTTCGCCTGACAGGAAAAGGTTTAGATATAAATGCCAGACCTTTTATTTCACTATCTCTGGTCTCAGATTGTGGGTGTAATGGTATCCACTTTGAGAAACACCCTTGGACTGCCCTTCAGGTCGAAACTTGAGCCTGTAGATGTCGATGGGAGGGAGGGAAGTGTGGGTTTTAATTAAATATAAAAGTGTTCAGTTTGGCGTTTGATTCAAAGTCATTCCCAATAACACTGAGAAACTCAGCATTCTGTTTTCCCATCGGTCTCGCTCTCTCTCGGTTCACAACGATCACTCAATTAATTATTCATTTTTGATTATCGCATCGAGGTTGGCTTGCAATAAGAGAGGGGGAACACTTGAAACATTTCCGTGTGCCCCATACCAGGAGGTCCTCTTTAAAACCAGATTGTTTAATTGCTGCTCAAAAGGAAAGTAATATCTGGTGATGAACTGCCGGCAGCCTGAGCTCTCGATGTTCTTTCTGAATGAAATCTTCGTCCCTGGGAAGCAGGCTCTGTTTGATTGTTTCAGTCCGCCGACCCCAGACCCTGTATTGCTGCTTTCTGAATAATGGGCTGTACGCCAAAATAAAACGTACTGCATTGATCACTGTTTCATTTCCTGTCTTGTTTCTCTTTTGGACCAACGTGTGCAAGGAGAAGGTGCTTGGGAAAGAAAATGGCGCTGGTGGAAATGGTGTGAATGATACGGGATGGGCTGTAGAAGTCAATAGGGGAATCTGTGAAAGTTCTAAATAACACTTCCAGAAGGGTACGGATATAAGGCAGGTGCCTCAGAATGTCAGCACTATGACCATTTACGGAGCAAGATACCTCCAGCATATCAGGGTTTAGAGTAGGAGTTCAGGCATAGAAGGGGACATGGAAAGTAGACCGGGGTTTGGGAATTTCTTCAGGAGGTGGGTAACTTTGTGAGCGGGGATTTCATCGGCTGAACGAATTGTGAAGGATCTAGTGGCTTGGTAATTCGGAGCAGGATAAGGACATTCACCCCTTAAGCCTGCTGCTCGATTTGATGACATCATGGTTGATCTGATTCTGGCCTCAGGTTCTCATTCTGCCTATCCTGATAATCTTTGACCCCGTTGTTATTCAAGAATAACAACGGTCGTGGCTGCTGAAATTTCGGTAGGGTGCACATTATTTGCAGCTTATAATAACATCTCATTTAGTTCCATTGAAGGAGCAGGGAAATTGAGCGGACATTCCTCACTTTTAATGGTTTCATGGGAATTGACCGAGTTTTGCCGAAGGCAGCACTCAGACAGAACTTCGAACACTGGGCCTTCAGTTTGCAAATCCGAGTATCTACCAGCTGAGCGATCCACGCTCCGTGCAGACTAAAGTTCTAGACACTTTCGAGAAGAAACCTTGCTCGTGTCAGGAAATCTAGATAACCACTACAGTACAGATACAGGTTCTGCAGATGGGAAAGAGTTTCAGGGATGAGGATGTTCGTTAAAGTGTGGTGAATGGTCAAAAGTATGGGAAGGTCGATTCAGTTTGTGGGGAATCGTGTCAGTAGGAGGTGAAGTGGGATCAGAGTGTTAGAATTAGATTGCGTGAGTGGCGAAGTGTTATCAGAGGGTTTGGACGAGTTTCAGTGGGTGCGGAAGAACGATCCGATGGTTGGGAATAATGTCAATGAGTGGGGAAGGATGATCAGGGTATTTGGAAGATTAACAGTGTGTGGGGATGAGGGATCGGAGGGTTGGGATGAGTTTTAGTGGGTGGTGAAAGGCGTTCAGACGGTTAGGAAAAGTTTCAGTGGTTGGAGAAAAACAATCCAATTGTTAGAATGGATTTTAAAGGGCGCCAAGGGGCGATCAGAGGTTTGGGAAGAGTTTCAGTGCCTGGGGAAGAACAATAGAACAATCCAATTGTTAGGATGGATTATAGAGGGCGCCACCGGGCGGTCAGAGGATTGGGAAGAGCTTCAATGCGTGGGGAAAGGCGGCCTGAGCGTTCGCAACAGTTTTTGGTGGTGGAGAAGGGCGAGCAGAGGGATGGGTAGTTATTCACTGGGTGGCAAAGGGTGATCAAATATTTGCAAATAGTTTCAATGGGTGTGGAACGGGGATAAGGGGGAATGACGAGCTTTAGTGGATGCAGAGTTGTTAACAGTAGGTGGAGAGGAGGGACAGAAGTGATGGAAGGGTTGTGACCTTGTTACGTGGTGCCGGGCTGCAGGAGTGTTTCATGGAGTTTGGAAATCAAAGAAACAACGGGGTATATCGCCTCCTCCTACGTTTTTGATTACCGCTACTACTTTTCAAAGAAAGAAAAAAATCTTATCCCACGAACAAAGCAGCCAAATACGTTAAGGCGACGGCGTCATCTTGAAGCGTAGTCGCTGTTTTCGGAAATTCAGCAAATACATTTCACTGATTCATTTAAAGCAGCAAGAGGGCTGCGGGAAGTTACAGGGTGAAGAGGAAGAAGCCGGGGGTGAACCTCCAGCTCTGGAAAAACACTGACAATCATTCAAATCCATTAGTGTACTGAGAGGCCGCCGGATCTGTAAACATACTGACAGTCCCTCCTCGCTACTAAGCTACTGACAGGCCCACAGCTCGATGAGCACATTGACAATTCCCCCACCCCCCAAGTATGCAACTATAATACGAGGCTCCCTGCTCTGTAAAGATACTGAAAGACCCTCCTCGCTACTAAGTCAGTGACAGGCCCACAGCTCGATAAGTAGAGTGACATTCTCCCCAGTATGTAACTAAATTAAGAGGATCCCTGCTCTGTAAACTTACTGACAGCCAGCCCAACCTATTACAATAGTGTGAGGGCCCCGGCCATGTAAAAACACCGACAGTCATCCCAATCTATTACTATAGCGAGAGGCTCCTGGCTATTTAAGCATGCTGATTGTCTCCCAGTCTATAAATATAGAGACAGCCTCCCGGCTCTGTAAACACACTGACAGTCTCCCAGTCTATAAATATAGAGACAGCCTCCCGGCTCTGTAAACACACTGACAATCTCCCGGTCTATTAATATAGAGACAGCCTCCCTGCTCTGTAAACACACTGACAGTCTCCCAGTCTATAAATATAGAGACAGCCTCCCGGCTCTGTAAACACACTGACAATCTCCCGGTCTATAAATATATAGACAGCCTCCCGGCTCTGTAAACACACTGACAATCTCCAGGTCTATTAATATAGAGACAGCCTCCCTGCTCTGTAAACACACTGACAGTCTCCCAGTCTATAAATATAGAGACAGCCTCCCGGCTCTGTAAACACACTGACAATCTCCCGGTCTATAAATATAGAGACAGCCTCCCGGCTCTGTAAACACACTGACAATCTCCCGGTCTATAAATATAGAGACAGCCTCCCGCTACTGTAAACACATTGACAGTCTGCCCAGTCTATTGCTCCTTTGATGGATCACTCTCTCTGTAAATATAATGACACTCTCTCCAAGATCTTACTATAGTGACAGAATAGGCGTTCTGTAAAAATAGTGACAGTCTATCCTCGCTCTTAATATATTGACAGCCCCTCAGCTCTTTAAACACACAGAGAGGCTCCCCCATCTATTACTATCGTGACAGAACCCCGGCACTCCAAAGAAACTTACAGTGTCCCCATGCGATTACTTTGATCAGAGGTTTGGGAAGAGTTTCAGTGCCTGGTGAAGAACAATAGAACAATCCAATTCTATGGATGGCTTATAGAGGGCGCCAACGGGCGGTTAGAGAATTGGGAAAAGATTCACGGCGTGGGGAAAGGCGACCAGAGCGTTGGAAACAGGTTTTGGTGGTGGAGAAGGGCGAGCAGAGGGATGGGAAGTTATTCAATGGGTGGCAAAGGGTGATCAAATGTTGGCAAAGAGTTACAATGGGTGAGGAACGGGGATAAGGGGAAATGACGAGCTTTAGTGGATGCAGAGTTGTTAACAGTAGGTGGAGAGGAGGGACAGAAGTAATGGAAGGGTTGTGAGCTTGTTACGTGGTGCCGGGCTGCAGGAGTGTTTCATGGAGTTTGGATATCAATGAAACAACGGGGTATATCGCCTCCTACTAGGTTTTTGATTCCCGCTACTACTTTTCAAAGAACGAAAAAAATCTTATCCCACGAACAAAGCAGCCAAATACATTAAGGCGACGGCGTCAGATTGAAGCGTAGTCGCTGTTGTCGGAAATACAGCAAACACATTTCACTGATGTCAATTAAAGCAGCAAGAGGGCTGCGGGAAGTTGCAGGGTGAAGAGGAAGAAGACAGGGGCGAACCTCCAGCTCTGTAAACAGACTGACATTCATTCAAATCTATTAGTATAGTGAGTGGCCGCCGGCTCTGTAAACATACTGACAGTCCCTCCTCGCTACTAAGCTACTGACAGGCCCACAGCTCGATAAGCACATTGACAATTCCTCAACCCCCCAAGTATGCAACTATAATACGAGGCTCCCTGCTCTGTAAGGAGACTGAGAGACCCTCCTCGCTACTAAGCTAGTGACAGGCCCTCAGCTCGATAAGCATAGTGACATTTTCCCCAGTATGTAACTATATTAAGAGGCTCCCTGCTCTGTAAACTTATTGACAGTCAGCCCAACCTATTACATTAGTGAGAGGGCCCCGGCCATGTAAAAACACCGACAGTCATCCCAATCTATTACTATAGTGAGAGGGCACCGGCCCTGTAAACATACCGACAGTCATCCCAATCTATTACTATAGCGAGAGGCCCCCGGTTCTTTAAGCATGCTGATTGTCTCCCAGTCTATAAATATAGAGACAGCCTCCCGGCTCTGTAAACATACTGACAGTCTGGCAAGTCTATTGCTCCTTTGATGGGTCACTCTCTTTGTAAATATAATGACACTCTCTCCAAGATATTACATTAGTGACAGAATATGGGTTCTGTAAAAATAGTGACAGTCTATCCTCTCTCTTAATATATTGACATCCCCTCAGCTCTTTAAACATACAGAGAGGCTCCCCAATCTATTACTATAGTGACAGAACCCCGGCACTCTAAAGAAACTTACAGTGTCCCCATGCGATTACTTTCGGGCAGGCCACTGACCTGTAAACATACAGATAACCTCCACAATCTATTCATATAATGACAGACGCTCTACCCTGAAAAAGCACTGTCAGTCTCCAAAATCTATTACTATGACGACAGGACCCTGGCTCTGTTAAAATGATGAGAGTGCACCACTGTATTCCGATAGAGACACGCCCCACGTTCTGTCAACGTACTGGCAGTCTACCCACGCTTTAAAATGGTGACAAGCCCCTAGCTCTGTAAAGACAGTGAGGGCTATCCTACTTCGCCCCTAACCCCACGCCTTCCCCCAAGCTATTGCTATAGTGAGAGGGCCGCAGGTCTTTCAAAGCATTAACAATCTGTCCACGCTATTACAATACTGACAGGCAGCAGGCGCTTTAAACATACTGACAGTCACCCCAGTATATCACAATAGTGAGAGGCTGCTGGCTCTCTAAACATTCCGTTTCCCAACACTATTAGGGAAGTGACAGTCCCTCGGTTCTGTGAACATACTGACAATCTCGCCCCTCTATTACTTTCCTGACACCCACTGGCTCTCGGAAATTATTGAAAGTGTCCCAATTTATTGCTATAAAGACAGGCCACGGCTCTGTAATCATACTGACAGTCTCCCCACTCTATTACTGAAGTGAAAGGACCGCCTTTCTATCAAAGTACCGACAAGCCAGTCTCTCTATTAGTATATTGACAGGCTAGCAGCTCTTTAACAATGCTGACTTTCTCCCCACTCTCTTAATATGGTGACGGCCCCCGGGTCTGTAAACATACTGAGGGTCTCCCCACTCTATTACTGCAATAACTTGCGACCAGCTCTGTAAAAATACTGACTGTTTCCCCAACTCTATATTTATTGCGGCAGGCTCAGGTTCTGTAAACATTCTAACAGACTGCCCATTCTATTACTGTAGAGCAAGAAGCCCAGTTCTCTCAAATTACCGACAGTCCAGCCTCTCTATTAGTATATTGACAGGTCCCCGGCTCTTTAATCATACTGAAAGTCTCCCCTCTCTATTACAATCGTGACAGCCTCCCAGCTCTATGAACATACTGACATTCTCCCCACTCTCTTAGTATAGTGACAAGTCCCCGGGTCTGCAAACATAATAACAGCCAACGCAGCCTGTCCGTTTAGATTGACCCTGGTTCTGTAAATAGACTGACAGTCTCCCTGCTATATTAATATAGTGACAATTCCCGGCTCTGTAAACACACGACAGTCTACCAACTCTGTCCCTATCGTGATAGCCCCCGACACTGTAAAAGTATTGGGCATCTTCCCACTCTATGAATATACTGGCAGACAAATGGTACTGTAGATAATATGGCAATCTCCGCAGGCTATTACTATAGTGACAGGCCCCCAGGTTTGTAAATGTATTGGCGGTGTCCGTACTTTATTCCTACAGTGACAGGCCCTCGGCTCTGTAAACATTCTCAGAGTCTGCCCACTCTATTCATTTAGTGGCAAGCCCCCTGCTCTGTACACATTTTGACATTCGGCCCTGTCTCTGACAACATTGAGAGGCCCCTTGCTCTGTAAACATTCTGACAGTCCCAACATTCAATTACTGTACTGACAGGCCCCCGTATCTGTAAAATTACTGACAGTCTATTCAATCTATTCCAACAGTGGCAGAACCCGGGTCTGTAAACATCCGGACTGGCTCCCCAGTCTATTATCACAGTGACAGTCCCCTGGAGCTGTGATATCTGATAGTTTCCCCATTCAATTATTTTGCAAGCCCCGGGCACTCCATTGAGTCTTATGGTCTGCCCTCTCCATTATGTTAGTGATAGGGCCCTGGCTTTGTCAGAATACAGTCAGTCTCCCCACTCTGTTGCTATGGTGATAGTCCCCGGGCTCTGTAAACACCCTGATAGTCTCCCCATTCTGTTAATATAGTGTCAAAATCCAGCTCTGTAAACATTCTGGCAGTCTCTCCACTCTATTACGATTGTCAGAGACCCCATGTTCTAAATATGCTGAGTGTCTCTCCACTCTTTTAAAATAGTGACAGGATCATGTCTCTGCAAAGGTGCTGACAATCACAACTCTCTATTACGATATTACTGTCTCATCAATCAATTCCTAGAGTCTGAGGCCCTGGCACTGTAACCTCTGTGACAGTCTCCCTAATTTCATTACTATACTGACAGGCCTCTGGTTCTGTAACCTGAATGACAGTCTCCCCAATCAGTTACTACACTGAGTGGCCTGGGCTCTGTATCCTGAGTGACCGCCTCGTCAGTCAATTAAATACTGACTGTCCCCTGGTCCTGTAACCTGAGTGAGAACCTTCTCAACCAAATAATATGCCGATTGGCCCCAGGCTCTGCAACTTGAGTGACTGTCTCCCCAACTGTTTGTTGCACTAATAGGGCCACTGGTTATGCAGCCTCAGTGATAGACTCCCAATAAATTATTCTATTGACTCGCCCAGGCTCTGATACCTGAGTGGCCGTCTCCCTAATCAATTATTCTACTGACTGGCCCCGACTCTATTACCTGAGTGACCTTCTCCCCAATCAATTAGTCTGCTGACTCGCCTCAGCTCAGTTACCTGAGTGACCGTGCCCCCAATCAATTACTATATTTGCAGGCAGCAGGCTCTGTAACCTGAGTAACAATCTCCAAAAACCATTGCTGTACTGACTGGCCACTGCCTCTGTAATCGGAGTGACATTCTCCTCAATCAATTCCTATAGAGACTGACCCCGGCTCCGTAGTCTGGGTTATAGTCTCCTCAATCAATGGCTACATATGACTGGCCACAGGCTTTGCAGCCTGAGTGACAATCTCCCCAAACCATTCCAATAGTGACTGCTCCACCAGCTCTGATACCTCAGTGACAGTTCTCCAATTATTTACCTAATATAAATGGTCCATGGCTCTGTAACCTAGGTACAGTCTCTCGGGTTGCTTTACCGACAGCTGTAGCACGAGCGATATAATGATACAGACAGAAAACTCAGCGAGTGCCGTAATATTATATTCTGGTCCCTGTCAAATATTGCACCTTCCTGAGTTCAATGGGAGTGCTAATCTTCATCGTGTGTTTTTGATTATGATTAATAATTTGTTTTGTGCTACTGATTTTTTGAAAAAGGCATAAAGTCACGGCACTCAGCAGAGAGTGTACCGAGCTCCCTCTGTGTGTTACACAGACTCCGAGGGGGGTTTTCTCACTGTCTGACCCATGGCCCAGTGGGCTCTCCCGCCCCCTCCATGCGATCAGCAACACCAGCTTTTTCTATCTCTCCCTATTTTTCCTCCACTCTCTCTGTCTCTCTCTCTCTTTCTCCGTGTTTGTCCCTCTTTCGCTGTCTCTCTGTCTCCGTTTGACTATCTTTATCTTTATTAAACATGCAACATTTGTCATTTTCCTGTTTTCTATAACCGATCATGTATCTGAGGAATATTGGGAGATTCGCGTCAGCGCCATCACAATATTCGCCCTCCGTTTTCTCAATCTATTCGGCTGCAAATACTCTGGCCCTCGTGATTAGTCATCTACATACAACCTATCGAATATGTCACCTGTAAAAATCTGCATCAACTTTATTAAATTAAATGCTACAACGGCATTCTCCTTCGCTTTGCTTGTTGCGATATACTCATCCTTGGCAAAGCCAAATGCAGGGAAGTTATTCTGCTTTCTGCCTTCTGCTTCTATGCGTGTAACCAATCTTCCAAAATTGTTGAAAGCGAAGCTATGTATCAACATCAGACTTAGGATTTGAATTCGGCGATTGTACCCTTCGATCCTGCTCCGTCATTTGAGAAGATCATGGCTGAATATTGATTAAAAATAGTTACAAATTGCCAGTTGAAATCAGGATGCACTGTTTGTGTCGCTAGCATCAAAACCCGGTTCCGGAATAGTAGAGTAAAGATTGACACAAACATATCCATTGGGGATTTCAGAAGTGTCCTCTTTATAAATAAAGCATTGATGAAATGAGCCTTGCTCTTTGGGTGTGAGGCAGATAGGAGAGTAATATTAAGATAAATAATATTATTTTTCTTTATTTGGCAAGGAAGTTTATTAATTGGGTTTGTATAGTTTGTGTGTGTGTGTTTTTGTGTTTCCCTGTGTGTGTTTGTATGTGAGTTCATGTGTGTGTATTTGTGTCTGTGTCTGTATGTGTATGTGTTTTTGTATGTGTGTGTGTGTTTCTGTATGTGTGTGTGTTTTTGCATGTGTGTTTGAGTATGTGAGTGAATTAATGAATTGCAGACGGCTGCTTTCGAGGTTTGGAAGCATGAAAACAAGATAGGGAGGTGTTTGAAATGCCACATATGTAAACATGTCTGAGGAATCAGAATGTAAGGTTTGAGGAGAATTTGTATTTTAAGATACACCACTGTAGTTGTAATTTCAAAGACGTAGCAGGATGTTCACACCTAACTAGGTGAGCCCTAGAAGTGTAGTTATTTATCCCAAAGGTTTATGACAACATTAATACCATGAAGTGTTTATATTCTGGAAAAGGACATTTTCAAAGACATATGGGCCATTGAAATTTACAGATTCAAAAGAGAGAAAAGGTATAGAATGGAGAGTGAAAGGCTTTGTTGCGAGAGGCGCTGGGACATCCAGCCGAAGCTTACGAAACAGCCTCGAGCCCTATCTTCATGATTCTGCTGCGCACAGACCTTAATGGTGATAACTGAGTTGGCCCGTCTTTCCACTTTTAAAATCTATTTTGGACTGTTGCCTTACAAGACGGCGGGCCCGGCAGTCAGGTTACAAAGGAATTTTAGTATTTACTACAGTATTAAGCATCTGCATGTGTTTGACATATTTTCTTTTGTTTTCATTTAAATTGAAAACGTTAAAAGTCTAAAGTTATTAATGGATTCGTTATCTATCATTTCAGTGTTCAGTCTTCTCGTTACAAATACAAATAACAAAACAGTTTTATTCACGGAACCAAGTTTCCCCTCGTGGATTTGGGCCCGCCTGGCACAGAACCTCTGTCGTGTCATAACAAGGTCAACAGCATAGAATGATTTACGAGGAGCTAGATGAGTTAATTTGGGAAGCCGGGAATATTTCCAATGCCCGGAGCCTGCATGTGTGTGGGAAGTGTCTCCAAATGCAGCCGCTGGAAGCCTGGGTTCTGAAGCTGGAATTGCGGCTGGGGACACTGTGGAACACACGCGCGGTGCGGAGTATAGTGGATAGCATGTATAGAGAGGAGGTCACACCGCAGCCTAAAATGTCCACATGCAGGAATTGAATGGGTGATCACCAGGCAGAGAAAGAGGACTAGCCGGGCAGTGCAGGAATCTTCTGTGGCTATTCCCCTGTAAAACAGATACATCGCTTTGGATACTGTTAAGAGGAACGGCCTCTCTGGTGAAAGCAGCAAAAGCCAAATTCGTTGTACTGTGCTTGGCTCTGCTCCACAAGGGAAAAGTAAACATTATTGGGAGTGCGATATTTATAAGGGATTCTGTTGTAAGGGTAATAGATCATCGTTTCTGTGGCCGCAAACGAGACTCCAAGATGGTATGTTGCCTCTCTGGTGCTCGGGCGAAAGATATCTCAGAGCAGCTTCAGGACATTCTGAAAAGTGAGGGTGAAAAGCCAGTGGTCGTGATACACATTGGTACAAACGACACAGGTAAAAAGGATCGTGTTTCTAAAAAGAGAATATAGGAAGTAATTTGAAAAGAAGGACCTCAATGGTATTGATCGCAGTGTTACTGCCAGTGTCACGTGCTAGTCAGAGTAGAATTAGTAGGATATATCGGATGAAGAGGATTATGTGAGGGGGAGAGCTCCAGATTCCTGGGACATGGGGAACTTTTCTGGTGGAGATGGAACCAGTACAAACAGAAAGGGTAACACGTGGGCAGGAACGGGTCCATTGTCCAAAGGGGAATATTTGCTTGAGTGGTTGGGGAAGCTTTAAGCTAAAATGGCAGGGGAATGGGAACCTATGCTAAAGCCAGAGCAGGGGGAATCAAGGACAAAAACAAAATACATAAAGAGGAATAAAGAAATCGATAGTCTTTGGAAATGAAGGACAAATTCAAACAGAGCTTCAGCGAAATGGTGTTGGGGAAATTGATGGGATTGAAGGCTGCTAAATCTCCAGGGCCTGATTATCTCCATCCCAGACTACAGAAGGGAGTGTCAACAGAAATAGCGTGTTCGTTGGTTATATAGACACAGGGACAGTTCCTAAAGATTGGAGTGTAGCGAATGTAAACCTGCTATTTAAAAATGGAGGTAGAGTGCAAACAGGTGATTAAAGGTCATTTACCCTGACATCGGTCGTGGGGGAATTCGAGAGCCCATTTTCAAATAATTAGTAGAAGGCACTTGGAAAGCAGTTGCAGAATCGGACAGAGACAGCATGCATTTACGAAATGGAAATCATGCTTTGAATTTTTCGAGGATTTCACTAAAGAAATGATGAAGTGGATCGAGGGATGTGGTTTATATGGACTATGTACCAAGCAATACACAAGAATATGCTGCTAAATCACACAAGCTTGAATGTTACTAGTATTATTACAGATTGAAAGGAGTCCCTTGTCAATTTCCTGCAGTACTGTTGAGCAGAATCATTTATTCCAGACTGAGTGACTTTCTTGCTCGTCCTCCAGAGAGGGCAGTTATAATTCAGCGCGAACTCTAACGCCCTTTCTGATGGTTGGCATTGCACAGCCCAGCAGTTTCTTTTTAGAAGTTAATATTTATGAAAGGGTACATATTATATGATCTCTCCGTGCTGAACTCACTCCCTCACACAATATTGTCTTCTTAATGTGTTTGCTTCTCAGTTATGTTTTCCGTCCCTCTGAGGATACTTCGCTTCCTCAGCCTCTTTATATGACGCTGACTAAAACGATGCAAATCTCGCCCCTTGGGGTAGACAAAGCTAACGGTCCAGGTCCAGGTTTTAACACCCATTGTCAGTGTTGCTCTATTTACCTAATTTTGAAATGACCCAAATGGAGAAGATTTTGAAGAAAGAAAAAAAGGCGTTGGTGGAGAATCGCCTGGGAGAACCTGTTCAGACTTATCTCGTTAACTTAATGTAAAATTGATGAATGTCTGTAACTTTTGCAACAAGACGAACCAATGCACTGTGTAGTGAATGATGTCCTCTTTTTTTCTGGGAATTTGGTCTGTGAATGTTTCTGTTTCATATTCTTGCTCTGCCGCTCACTGTGGCTCCACTTCTCTTTAAGTGACGTCTTCTGTATCAGTTCTCTCCTCTTCTCACTCCCTTTCTGTTATTTCATTTACTGTCTCCCCGAATACTCCACCTGTTTAATCATCTTCACTCAACCTTCCCCGGATTTCACTTCTGTTTCCTTTCCCAACCTGTCAAATTTACCCCTTTTGCATACCTGTGACACAAATGTTCCGTTTAACTAACTGTTTCTCTGCAATCAGTTAATTTCTTCATCTTTGCTCCCTTCTCAGCTTTCCCAAACGTTGATAATATATTCCTAATTTATATTCTATTTCTCTGTTTAATGAATCTATAACTCGAACCTGAGTATGTTCTCCTTCTCCTTGCCTTCCTTCAACTTGTTTGCTTTTGGGTTCAAGTCCTTTCCTTTTCACTATCCCCCCAGTTCATGTTCATTTTGGATTTTCTCTGTATCTTTCACTCTCGGTGAATTTCCTTAATATTTCAGTTTTCCTCATCCTGTCTCTTCTGCTCCTCCTAAATTGCTGTTTCCATATCACTTCCTGACGTTTCCTGGCACTCAGCGATTTGTCTTGATCGCCAACTTCTGTCCTGTCTGTCTTTAGCTTTCTGGGTGCCATCCCTGTGTCTATTCGTTTCTTTCCTTTCCTGGCTCCATCTGGACTCTCTCTTTAGTGCAACTTTCACGAACAGCTCCATTGCTTGTTAAAGGCAACATATCGACAATCTACATTTACTGTATTTACCTGCCTTGTTGCTCCCCGGTTGGATTGATCCACCCAGTCCACTGGGATCAGTATTCAAATGACAGGGTAGACAAAAGCCAAACTCGCCGAAATCCTTGGTCCACCCGTCGAAGCAGCTGACCATGTTGTGGCCACTGGCGCGTCAACAGCAACCTCATGCAACAGCTGAGAGTTTTGCGAATGTGAGGACCATAAATTATTAGCCACCCCAAAGGGAGCAGCGAAACCAGCCATCCTCAATGGCCACGGTCCTGAATGTGGATCATCGCCGGTTGGAAATGCTTAGAGCTCACAAAGGCCCTGAGACAGCCTGAGCACCCTTTTAGCTCTGGAGCGGCCTCCAGCCGCTCAGGCCGCACTTTATACTGCATCCACATATTCCTGGAGGCGAGTTTGAGGCTGACGATCAGCTATTCTCACTCACTGCATTCAAAATCATCAACAAAGCATGCTCATCATTTTTATTATTATTATTTGTGATACAAGATCTCTCAATGACAAAATCTAGTGACAATGGGATGGGGATGAAGCAGCAGTTTACGATGCAGTGGGTGCTATAACGGAAGTAGGTTATTAATTATTAATTCAATAAAATGTGACACGGATCTTAAGATGAATTGCACAGGCGCACTCTCAAGTTAAACATCAGAGCCGTCACATTGCAGCAAGAGTTTATTTGCTAAGTTGTTAGCTAGTTAGATGCACTTACAGATCGAAAGAATCAGGGAACTTCACCCACCTGAGGAGGGTCCAAAGAAGGAAATCTCAGGCCACACATGATGTTAAAGCCATGGAAAAGTACAATTGCGGGAAGCTTGTACAGTGCTTGTTATCATGAACAATCAAGCCAATAAGTTGTCTTGCCTTCCCAAGCGGGTTCATGATGGTCTGTTGGTGCTTGAAGTGCCGCTGCAGTACAGCATGCAAACAACTCTCGTCAGAGTGCATATCCAGTCCAAGAACAGCACTGAAGGGTTAAAGCACGCATTTTAAAATGACAGGCTTAACGTGGGTTTCTTCTACCCAATATCAGTCAAGTTAATCATTTTTGGTGATTTCATCACATGGGTTGCTGCAGATCACCAGGCAAAGGAGCTGCCCAAAATTGACTGGGAGATGAGCCTTTCAGGAAAAACAGTGGAACAGCAATGGCAAGAGTTTCTAGGAGTAATTTGGGAGACACAGCAACAATTCATCCCTAGGAAGAAGAATCATACTAAAGAGAGGACGAGGCAACCATGGCTGACAAGGGAAGTCAGGGACAGGAAAAAAGCGAAAGTGAAAGCATACAATGCGGCGAAGAGCAGTGGGAAACCAGGGGATTGGGAAGCCTACAAAGACCAACAGAGGACAACTTAAAAATAAATAAGGAGGCAGTAGATTAAATATGAGTGTAAACTAGCTAGTAATAAAAAATAAATTGCAAGAGGTTTATTTTAGATATATAAAGGGTAAGAGATAGGCAAAAGTGGACATTGGTCTGCTGGAAAATGATGCTGGAGAAGTACTAGTGGGGAACAAATAAATGTCGGAGGAACTGAATAGGTGCTTTGCGCCAGTCTTCACAGTGGAAGAAACGAGTGACATCCCCAAAGTTCAAGCGAGTTGGGTGGCAGAGGTGAGTGTGGTGGCCATTACCAAGGAGAAGGTGCTAGGAAAACTGAAATGTCTGATGTTGGATAAATCACCTGGAGCAGATGATTACAACGCGAGAGTTCTGCAGGAGATAGCTGAAGAGTGGAGGCGTTAGTGGTGATCTTTCAGAAATCACTGGAGTCAGGGAGGGTCCCAGAGGACTGGAAAAACTCGAATGTAACTCCCCTGTTTAAGAAGGGAGTGAAGTAAAAGATGGGAAATTACAGGCCGATTAGCCTGACGTCGGTCGTTGGTAAGATTTTAAAGTCAATTATTAAGGATGAGATTTCAGAATACTTGGAAGTGCATGGTAAAATCAGGCAAAGTCAGCATGGTTTCATCAAGGGGACGTCATGCCTGACAAATCTGTTAGAATTCTTTGAGGAGGTAACGAGTAGGTTAGAGAAAGGAGAGCCAATGGATGTTATCTATATGGACTTTCAGAAGGCCTTTGACAAGGTGCCGCACAGGAGGCTGCTCAGTAAGATCGGAGCCCATGGCGTTGGAGGCAAGATGTTAGCATGGATAGAAGATTGGCAGTCTGGCAGGAGGCATAGGGTGGGGTTAATGCGGTCCTTCTCAGGATGGCGGCCGGTGACCAGTAGAGTTCCGCAGGGGTCAGTGTTGGGACCACAACTTTTCACTTTATACATTAATGATCTAGAAGACGGAGCTGATGGCATCCTGGCTAGGTTTGCAGATGATACAAAGATAAGTGGAGGGAGAGGTGGTATTGAGGAGGCGGGGAGGCTGCAGAAAGATTTGGACATGTTAGGAGAATGGGCAAAGTAGTGGCAGATGGAAAACAACGTGGGGAAGTGTGAGGTCATCCACTTTGGTAGGAAGAAAAGAGGCATGGACTGTTTTCTAAATGGGGAGGGAATTCGGAACCAGGAGCGCAAAGGGATTTCGGAGTCCTAGTCCCGGATTCTCTTAAGATTAAATTGCAGGTTGAGTCGATAGTTTGGAAGGCAAATGCAATGATGACATTTATTTCGAGAGGAATAGAAGGTAAAAGGAGGGACGTGCTTGTGAGCCTTTATAAGGCTCTGGCCAGATCCCATTTAGAATATTGTGAGCAATTCTGGGCCCCGTATCTCAGGAAGGATGTTCTGGCCCTGGAGAGGGTCCAGAGGAGGATCACGAGAATGATCCCAGGATTGAAAGTCGTAACATATGACGAACGTTTGAGGACTCTGTGTCTCTATGTACTGCAGAAGGATGAGGGGGGATCTAATTGATACTTACAGAATCCTGAAAGGCCTTGATAGAGTGGACGTTGGGAAGATGTTTCCGTTAGTAGGAGATACTAGCACCCGAGGGCACAACCTCAGAGAAAAGGGAAGACCTTTTAGAACAGAGATTTGGAGAAACCTCCTTAGTCAGAGAGTGGTGACTCTATGGAATTCCTTGCCACAGAAGGCTGTGGAGGCCAGAACATTGAGTGTATTTAAGACAGAGTTAGATGGGTTCTTCGTTGCTAAGGTTATAAAAGGTTACAGGGAGAAGGCGGGAGAAAGGGGTTGAGAAACATATCAGCCATGATTGAATGGCGGCGCAGACTCGATAGGCCGATTGGCCTAATTTCTTCTCCTATGTCTTATGGTCTTTCTGCTACTAGGTCTTATCGGAAGTGCTCACAAGAAACTTGCCATTGGAAGTTTGCCGTGCTGCAGATGAGTGAAGATCATGGCCTTTTCATCACCAACACGGTTTTTCGCCACTCCAATTGGAACACTGGACATTGTGTGCACCCCAGCTCTGAGCACTGGCATTTAATTGATCATGTCATCACCAGGCACAGGGCAGGTAGGGTGTTCGGATAATGAAGCCATGTGAGGCGTTGGTTGCTGGGCTGACCACTGTCTTATCCTTTCAAACATCGACATTTTTGGCTCACACCTTGAAATTGCCAGATCTTAAAGTGCACAGGTTTCGCAAAGTCTCAAGTTTGAAACAGGCAGGCAAGAAGGAATCTTTCTCAGAGAACTTCGGAGTCGCAAATAACAGTGAAAATGTGACAGTGAATTGAGGAGAAGTGAGCGACATTCAGGACTGCAGTGTTTCCAGTGCTGTACATGACCTTTGTCTTACCGTTCGTATGAATCTACATTTGTTGAATGAAAATTATAAGCGGATCCAATAACTAATGGAAGAGAATCACTACCTTTACTGGGATTTGCACAATCACATGTCCACTATATCTAAGCACGTAACCTTCTCAAACCTATGCAGGATTGAAGGATGCAGGCTCAGAAAGATGTAAGACGAATGATTCAATCAGAAGAGCGAATAAATTTCCTAATTTGCCGACAATACAAGATAGAAGAGTTGATATGATGCTCGAAAACTGCTTGAAGTCACAAGCCTTGGTTGATTTGTCAGCAGTCCTCTGCGCCTATGTTGCAGAACCATTGGAAGAACAAAAACACAATATAAAAAGATGGGCGGAACCCAATAATAAACATTCTCATTCAGCTTTCATACAGCAATGAAGAGATACGTTTTCCATTGACCGTTCTCTTGATAAAGCTTCCACCAAACAGAAAACGAATAAAACTGTCAATCATCTGTCTATAGTTAAACGTAAAGAATCTGATGATGTCCCAACGTTTGTCTAAATGGCTGGATGCCAATGCTTCGTTAATAGCCTAATTAAATCTTTCCCCCTATGAGGAGGACAGGGAAAGCTCCAGAAAAATACAAGGTACCTCATTGCCAAGCTGCACTAATGGAATGTAACCCGCCAACCATCAAACAATCATAGTGAAATCTCACGCCACTTCCTCTCTCCGAAAACCTTCGCCATAATCGTTCTGATCTTCTTAGAGCAACACGTCGACCAGGATCTGCTGCCAATGGAGACTGAAGTTCAATCAATAGTCCTCGAATCACTGACATGGCTCTTGCAGTTAGGCAGCTTAAACTCTTCGGGTTAGTAATGTCAAGAACAAGGTTCTGGTTTCTAAGCCACTTATGATTAGCTGACACAGGTCAGCCTTGAGAGGCTTTAAAAGGTCAGGAAAACATTCTGCTGCCTGAGAAATTCATCACACTGGTTCAACCGTTCCACGACGCTAAGCTCACACCTTCCCTGGATGACTGTGAGTCTTCTCACCTGTTTCCGGTCACTAATGGAGTTAAACAGGGCTGAGAGCTGGAATCTACTCTCTTCAGCATGTTTTCTTTTTTCTCCCCATTCTCTACAATGCCCTCTGTTATGGCGATGCTGACATTGGAATGATATATCGCACAAGCAGGAATCTCACCATCCTGCGACTACTGCAGGCAATGAACAAAGTGTCTAAGAACATTCATCATCACTTTGTGTTTTCTGATGTCTGTGCGCGTGTTACCAGTTCAGAGTTAGGAATGCAGGTAGCACAGACTTGCCCACCAATCATGCAACAATTTGTACCTCATGATCATCATGACGAAAAATGAAGTAATGTATCAGTCTGTACCAGGGCGCAATGTTTCAGTCTATGCTCACAAGGTGTTTGCAATGGAGGGCTTCACTTATCTCGGCATTGCACTCAATCGCACTGTCGATAATGAGGCACGTGCAAGAATGTAAATTAAACATAAAAAATGTAAACTTCAGATCCCTCCTGAAATCAACCTGGAAATGAAGAGAAATCTGCCCGCTTACCTAAGTGAAAGTCCGCACTGCAATAGGACTGTCAACTTTGCAAAAAGTTTGAAAATCTGATTGTGCACAAACACCATGTAATAAAGCGCAATCATTTTTAGTTGATCTGCCTGAGGAAAGCTCTGCAGCTCAGATGGCAGGGCAGAATACCAGACATTGAACTGACAAGTCAAACATTCAGTCTTTCACCAGAGACACAGCTGTCCCACCCAGTTTATGCAACCAAAATGCTTTAGAATAGTTAACCAAATGAAATTTCTATGGAGGATTTGAGACAGAGGCGCGCTCTCATTGAAAACAAAGGAAGCGCTGAAGGGACACTTGAAGACTTCTCTTCGGAGTTTTAAAATTCAACAAGAGTCTTAGGATAAGCTCAACGAATGTGTTTGCGCCTTTGCAATGCCAATTTAAAAATGAAGGCTGAAGGCGTTAGTGTTTCAAATGCCATTTATTTCTCATGCTTGAAATCCATGGTCTCGGTCATATATTCAAATAATCTAACAAGCAGTTTGAATGGGTATATCAACAGTTTCTTAAACTCCTCTCTGAATTTCGCCTGTGTCACAGCGTAAATGCACGTGTTGGTGCATGTACTGAGAAGCTGCAGCAACATTGCTGTTCTTCCTGTGATATAAAGGGGGTCAGTGGCAGAAACACCATGTTGTTCTGTAATTCGCTGATAAACATAAAATACAAACTGTGTCACCCATAACATTAAAAAACTGCCTGTTATGCTGAACAGTAAAATGATAGCTTTTCTTCTATGATCCATCTCTGGATCCTTGCGGTTCTCGCCACTGCTGAGGCCCTGGAGACCCCTCCGGACTCTGCTGGTCACTAAAATGCATCTGACAGTCAGAAGGTTGAGAATCGAAATTAGAAAAAAAGGGACAAAGGGAGACAAAATGCGGTGAAACAACTGATATGCTGCCCAAGCAGTGGAATTAATGAGGCTAGATTTAATGGTACAATACCAGGGAACGTTATCAATTATATATAGAGCTTCAGATGCGAAGAACCAAGGCGTACACTTTAAGGAGCCTAGCACACTCACTGTTGCTAGAACCACAGCTGCCGTTTTCGGGGTACAATATTTTGTTTTCAGCTTCTCACAACAAATTGCCACAAAACGATCAAAGGTGAACACCACTGTTAGCCATACAGAAACAGTCGTGGCTGCAAAAACCAGGAAGTTATTGAGGCAGCAAACGGGAGTAATGTCCATAAATGAACCTGGGAAGTATATTGAAAATATCCCTCTTAACATAGGATCAGTGATGATGACCAGCAGATCGGTCATTGCCATGCCCAACAGGTAGCGGTTGATACATTTCGACAGACCACACTTTCCTCTGAATAAAATCAGAATCGTTAGCAAGTTAACTGGAACAGAGAAAAGTAATGAAACACATAAACAATGATCCGCCATGGAAACAAAACCGCAGTCTGTCAGGTTATAGGATGCCTTTGCTGTTGCATCCTAAAAGTAATGTTAATGAAATGTTTTTGAGCAGAGGATTTTTTTTTTCAATTTATTGTCAAATCGTATTGGAGATCTATTAGTCATTAATTTGAATACATTGCACACTGGATGCAGTCAAAGGGACAATTGAGGTCTTCGAACCATTGCCTAGGAGTGAATGACATTGAGGAAGCAGGCAAATAGTTTGTTTAAACCAGCTTTGGGTTCCATGCTGATGAAGAAAATTTGGGTACATACTGAGAGCAACTGATTAGTTGTTCAGGGTTATGCAAGCTAAACTTGGCTCACAAAGTGAATGTAGAAGGGACATTGAGTGTGGGAATTGCTGGGGATATTCATATTGAAACTGAACCCCGCCGTGAAATTGGGAGGGAGCCATCTAAGATCGGATTTGGAGGCCTGGGCAATTGGTTTTGGAAAGTGGGTAAACCTAAGTGTTGGATGAGAAGATAGAGGATTCAGTGCAATGCAATAAGAGACTGAGATTCCAAGATTGATATGGAATAAAAACATGAGGCGAAGTCTAATACATGTATCATCTATATACACAGCTCAATTATTATGTTCAACCATTGATAACTAATATAATTGTTGTTGGCAAACAGGACGATGGTCCTGAAATACGTTCAAGAAATTTATCTTTCACGTTCCATTGCTTACAAATGAGAAATGGACACAATGAAGATAATGCACATTGTCCTTGATGAAAATGTGCAAAAACATATTTGCAGAGCATTATCTAATAATAGATCACCATTAGTGAATGTGAAAGAAATTGTTCAATAATGCCTGTTCACTCTGCTCATATATCCAGAAATGGAACATTCACCGAATGATGTAAACACATAACAAATGAGTGTAGCAGAGAATCTAAACGAACCTGCAACATATTTCACATGTCCTCGTATCAGTTTCCCTCACAAATCGTTCAAGAGACTTGAGAAGTTCATCACCATGAATTACTCACACCGTATTGTATCTAATTTACACCCCACTCGTATTCCCTCCCGTATCCTCCAACCCCGCCCCCCCCCGCCCCCACACCCCCGCCCCCAAACCCCCGGCCCAACGCCGCCTCTCTCGTCCTCTCTCTTTCCAAATCTTTCTCTCCTTCATTTGCATCCTCTGTTTCTCTCTCTCTCTTTCATCTCCCTCATTACTTTTCGTTTGTTATCTCCCGTTGATCCCTCTATACCTCTAACATCGTTCTTGCATTGCTCCGTTTCACATCTGACTCATTGTTATTATCCTGAGCGAGCATCCTAGTCATAAATGCTACTTGCCTGTAAATTTCGGCGTGTATTTATTTTTGTTTATTTAGAAACGTTTGTGAAAAGTTTAACATTTCAAGAGATGATCACAGTCTCTATTTGTTAACTTGCTTTTTTCTCTTGTTCAAATCCGTTACATTACTTAAAAGAAAAAAATACAGAGCACATATGTTTCAGTTGAACGTCCACAGAATCGAGTAATTAATGAAGATACCAAGTAATAATTTAGTATTTGCGCAGACTTAACCATCATTATCTCATGATACGCGGTCTATCGAGATTACTCATGAAAATCACACTTCACATTCCAGCTTGAGTAAGAGATTCTTCAAGCCTCTTAAAATATGTCAACATTTCAACTCTCGATTTCATGCAAAATACATTAAGATAATAGTGCATCATAAATACAAAAAAATGTACATCAGAGTCATGGAAAGAAGATTCAATGCTATCCTCTCTCAACCTCAATGAAACTCTGATTCGTAACTATATGATCAATTTAATTTGATTAATTTAACAGCCAGTACATAATCATAAATTTGCAAGGAAGAAAAAAAAACACAATTGATTGACATCACTTATTTAATCTGCTCCCCATCTTTGCCTCCATCTCCCTTAGTGAATGCATCCAATTTTCAGAAGAATGCTGTTTCCTCTCATAAGTTAAGTGCAAAATAGTATGGATGCTGGAAATCATAAGTAAAAACTGAAGGCACTGGATAAATTCAGCAGGTCGTGCAGCACCTGTAGAAAAAGAAATAGAATTAGCGTTTTGTGTTGGTATGGCTCTTCTTCCAGAGCTGAAGGAGGGCCGCACGGACGGGAAACGTTTAATCGGTTCCTCTCTCCACAGATGCTGCCAGTGAATTTTTCCAGCATTTTCTCTATTTATTTATGTTTCATCTCATCTTGTGCTGACAAATATCCCAGGAGGCAAATAATGTGCACACTCATTCCCACGCCATGCACTGTTCAATCTGTCTGCGAAACAAGGAACACGCAAAACATAATTCCTTTGTCAGAGAACCTTAAACCTAACTGAAACTCCAATTGTAGTAATTGTAAAATGTAGATTTAGCAGGGGGATTGTTTAACAAAACATTGATACTGCTCATCCTAGATTACAACTAACATGAAAGTGTTGTTAGTCCCTCAGGTGCACTGTAAATGTTTTCAATATAAGAGCAATACATTCCATTTCACAATGAGCTCCGGCAACAGGCTGTAACTTCATCCATATTCTTTGAGGGAAGACTATGTGAAAGAAACAGGAACACACTCAGTTCGGCAGCGAGGCATACAACGTGGCAGAAGGGAATAATATTTTAGATCAGTGAAAAGCAAAACAATGTTTGAAGTTGTTGCAAAACGGATTAATGTTGTTTATTGTTAGAGGTCTGACATTGCGCAGCCTCCTATGTCAGTTAGCTGCCTCGTTATGAATAACTGAGAAGTGTTGAGCAGTGATATTCCAGGACAGGTTCGGCCCGCAAAGTGATACTGGCAGGAACAGTCGATCGTCTTTTGCGTGTTGATACGAGCTGGTGTGAGCCAATGTGCAATATCACACGCAGTATTGATCTACTGAGATAACGGGTGATATTATTGAATGGGAGGTAGTTCAGGCAAGGATTATTAGGTTTAGTCCTGTGTTGATGGAGTTATCATATGGGAAAATTTTGAGCTGGTTGCGTCCACAATCAAAACAGTTGGTAAGAATAAGAGCTGATATTACTATAACGTACAAGATTCAGGGGTCGTTTAAAGAGGAATTGACAGGATTTTTCCTGTCAGGATTTTTCACCTCATGGAATAATAAAGGCCATATGGGCACTGTTTCACAATCAACTTTCACACATTCAAACTGGGGATGATTAAGGCTATTTTCACTCCGACTGTCGGAAATCTCTGGAATTGTCTTGGAAACAGATCTGTGGATGCCGAGATATTGAAAATACTCAAGGTTTGGGTAAACGGAGTTTTACAGTATAGCAGAATAATGGATTATTGGTAAACCAATGGAAAAGGGAGCTGGGGGCGCCATCAAATGAGTCACGATCTGATCGTAATGCTGAACGCCTTACAGCTCGTGCTGTATGCCATACTTCAACTCCTGTTTCCAATGCCCTTGTGTCCAGCTGAAAACTATTTACCCAGTACAACAAATAAACTTTTAGAATTGCCAGAGTTGCATCCGAAATGGTCAATGCAGATACATTAAATTCACAAAAGGTCGACAAAGCAAAGATTTAAGAAATTTCGTTCCTCAACGTATATTACTGATCAGTAAGCTTTAAACATATGGTTACTAAAAAAAATGTCGATTCGAGCAGTTGTGTCAAATACCGAGTTACAACATTAAGAACTGGACTCAATAGCTCACCAAATTCTCCAACTGGAGTAAGAACAAGAAAGAAAATAGCTTCTATTTGATAGATGACTGGATATTCCATTACTGTGAGGAAGACTCGAACCCACAGCTCCGGCAGGCACTCTGAGCTCACCCATTCTGATGGTATTTGATTTATAAAGGGTATGTTATTCCTCTGAGACGGTTGTATTCCTGATAATTGCTATTAGTCACACTGAGTGAGCAAACACATTACATCAGCAGCTTTGACTCTGGTGTAAATTACATTGTGAAATGATTATTATGAATCAAAATCGCATCAAAAAAAACAACAGGGCTTGATGTTATCCCTCAAATCCCGAGTATAAAGTTGCAAACTATGATTGTCGAGCAGCACGTTAACAATAAACAAAGATTGAAAAAAAAATTGTTGGTGGTAATATTGGCTTTGGCCGTTTAACTTAGATGGTTAATGGAACGGTATTGACGGAAATGGTTCCGCGTCCAAAAGCGAGAGAGAGAGAGAGAGAGAGAAAGACAGAAGAAAGAGAGCAGGTTAGGAGCGCAGAGAATGGAGGGTTGGGGAGGTTGGGAGGGACCCAGAATTAATGTGTGTGTATTTAGAATACACCCGCCAAAAGCCCCTCCATTCTCCCTAACGGCTACCTCTATATTAAAATAATTCATGAGTCTCTCCAGAATGGAAAAAGCTAAAACCTTTATCAGTCGCCTCATCAGCAATATCGTTAGCTTTTCACTGACCATGTTCGCCTCCCTATCTGGTGCGTCAAGATGAGTATGGATTTATTTTGCATCGATTCCAAATTCCCCTCTGACCCGAGATTCCAGTATAATTGCTCCTACATCACATTTCTAAATCCGTCATATGACCAGTTGCTTGTCCTGCTTGAGCTCATTTTCCGAATGCAAAATGTATTTGTCACATAGACTCTCTAACCCTCTCTTACAATCCATGGCCAATCTCTATCTCTGACACCCGTCTCTTAGTTGGGCTTCCATAACTGGATTCCACTCTTACACACCCTAACTGAAGCGTAGAAACTTCAGCACTGGCTTCACCTCTCGACTTTGCAATATCATGGTCTTTGATGGGTCTCCACTTTACTATCTAATATTTCATATTGAGGATATCATCAGCAGGGGTGTGGATGGATTTCTTTGTACGATATTGACATCAGCTTTTTCTTTCGATGTTATTACTCGTCAGTTCGTCCCACTCTCGCTGTGTAATCTGTACAACTATCAAATGTCAAGCTTGCAAGGGTCACATGTTTGTCTCATCATCCAATGACAAGGCGGAATGCGCCAAAGTCAACTCAAACGAAACAACGCATATATCTAAGTCACAAAGTGAAATCCACATCATGCTCATTTGCTGCTAGTGATCATCAGCACAATATTTGACGCCCTGTTATCTACCAAGCCCATGGGCCGTTGTTTGAAAAATGCTGCCTTCAGTGGGTTTGTTGCGTTCGCTCTCACCTCAGCCCTGCTAATATTATGCTCCTCATCCATGTCTTTATCTGGTGCAGACTCAGCTATGAATATGTGCACCTAGGAGACATTCATCACTCTTTCCATTATTGATCCAAAGCACTGATTCCCTTACCAAATCTTTTTTTTTAGGAAATTACAGATCTGCTTAATCACCTACATTGTATGGAGCATTCTGAAAGCATCGCATTTTTTCCCACTCCTTCCCTGTATTTAAAACAAAGGAGGTACTATCCCTTCCTACATAAAGTGCCTATTCTCTTGATACTGTAATCCTTCACATTATTGCTTCCTGGTCAGTCTCAGTGTTGCAATTCTCAGTTGACGGCAGAGGTTTCTGTACAGTACCTGACAACCTCTGTGCGAATCTACAGTTTCTAACGTCTGATCATTTAGGAAATAATGTGATCCGTCTATTTTCAGTGGAAAGTAGACGACATTACACGTTAAAAAAAAAATTATGCCCTGTAAGTGTCGCTGGCCAGGTCATGATAACTTGTCATTTTCGAAGACAATATGAAATAAAGTTACAATTCGAAAGATTATGCAGCTACACCGTGAACTTTCTGTACATATGCACTAATTCGTGGGGATTTTGGAAAGTGGTTGAAAAGGCTTAATAGCTCATGATGTTTATAACTAGAGGGAAACGTGGGAACAATCTTCATGAACTAATTGCCGGCCTCAAATGGGGTTTTGCATCCAATTCCTCTCCAAACTTATAAAAGAGTAGAAGGGAAAGCAGATTGAAACCATTTGAGCTGAGATTAATCCCTACGGATCAAAAGGTGCAAACTCTTTTGGTCCCGACAGATATAGTTTCCAACATGAATATTTCGACCTTTATTTAATTCTCTTTGCCTTATTGCAGCAAATATTCTGTTCAAGCCCGCATCTCAGCGGGCAATCTTGTCCATTGCTATTTCCTAAAGCCCTTTCCCTGCGAAATTAATTATTGCACTGAATGTGGTATTGAGCTTCTCAATGTAATTAGTTTTTTTACTGTATAAATCCACGCTTTGCTAAAATTATTCCATGTTAATGGCTGATTGAATTGTGTGTATTTTTCAGTCACCTGGTTTTAATCCTTTTCTGATACTTGCATTTGTTGGCCACGATTAAAGATTTAATCGTTATTCGTTCCGAAATCACCTTTGCCAAATCTGTATCTGAACAGGCGATAGGCCACTACAACTGCTTAGCTCTGTCTGTCATCATAGTGTTAACCGTGTGGTCTGAATTTTTGTAGCTCGCAGGGACATTAATACAATCGGTAATGCATCTATTTAGCCTTTTTCCAGCTTTCCCTTTAACTATATCCATCTTGTGGTAAATTGTAGTTAAGTATTATTTCTCCTTACATTCCAATTCCTGAACTATAGATTTCACATAGTTTTAACTCTAAGTTGTTTTTTTTCCCCTGACCATGATCATCATAAGATTCTTTTGAGGTCAGTTTCTCTATTGGCTTGATCGTTTATAATGTTTCCTTGCTCTTTAGGCAGCATTAACTATTCCGTGTCAATGAGGATCTCTGTCTCCAGATCTTTGCTTATCTCCCCTGTGCAGTTCCAGTGTCTCAGCTGATGGCCAGATTATCAAATTCAGTTCCCTTAAAACAGTTTGTATATTTTGTCCTCTTTCCTTAACTATCTCTCCTACTTGCCTTATTCCATTTTACCCATACAACAGACTACAATCTTATCTTGTTCAGATGTGTGGAGAGAATTTAAAATCCAGTAAAGTATTCGCATAATAGTTTTAAAGTACAAATAAGGCAATCACATGTTCTGGTTACTTATCTTCTTCTCAAAAATCATTTTATTGTCCCAAACGTAACTCACTAAATTATGTCTAGCCCGTTTCCTTTAGAATTATCACAGATTCTTTAACTCGGTCAAAAATTGGATTTCTGCCAAACCATTTCAAGGCCTTGAGCTTATCTTTATACTTTGGGAATAGACTAAAAAATACAAAAGTCCGCATCATTTGAATCAGTGCCAATTGTTGTCAAACCTTTCAAACTAATAGGGCGCAAGATGTTAATTCAGGCCTTGAAACTAATACACAGTATATTACTAATGTAGACGCTGAAACCCAGAGAGCCGATGACACAAGTGTGTCGCTGAAATATTGCAGACAAGGAAACTGATGTGGACCATGTAATTAATTCAGGTCCAGAAACTTATAGCGCCAATGAATCACTTAAAGGCCATGAAACTAATACGGCTACTTAAACTAGCACCGGCACTTAAACCAACACAGATTTAAACTCCATGTTAGGAAATAGAGATAGTTTAAGTATGTTATATTTTAATTTGTGGCGGCTAGGATGAGTTTTAGCATTAAAGTTTAATTTTGATATGTATTTCTGTATCTGTGTGTTTTAATGAGGTCAAATGTAAGGTTTAGTTAAACTTTAAAAGGTTGCTTGCATTTCAAACCTGGAGTTTAATTCTGCTCTAAGTTAAAGTTAGAGACAGAAGATTAGACAAACAATGCTGTTGTGTAGCAACAGGGAGCCAGCTAGGCAGGTTCCTCCCACAGACATACACACAGAAATATAGAAACAGCAGTTTTAAGTTCACTTGAAGCCAGGACCCCAGAGAGACTGGGCACCGGGAGAGGGTGCTGCAGATTCCCCAGAAGAACAAAAATGTACCAAGCAAAAGTAAAATCCTCAAAAGCCTGGAGGGTGAATGA
Source organism: Cetorhinus maximus (assembly GCF_964194155.1). Lineage (NCBI taxonomy): Eukaryota > Metazoa > Chordata > Chondrichthyes > Lamniformes > Cetorhinidae > Cetorhinus > Cetorhinus maximus. Next base: position 57,308 of record NW_027596871.1, read on the forward strand.
CTAAAAGGCCATAGGAGAAGTTATCGCCAAAGGAACTTGTGGAACAAAGGAAAAGGTCCTGTTAATCGCAGTTAAGAGTAAGGGGCAGAGAGGAAGGCTCCAAGCTATGGTCGAAGTAGGAAGGTATGGTAGAGGAAGGACGCTTTAGGCTGGGAATTACAGAGCTTGGGACCCAGGCATGCATGCCTGTGAATGTGCACTAAACACCTCCTCAACAACATTACATAACAGAGATAAATTTTCTGATAAATTTCTAAAATGTATTAACTCAAATTCGCTACTTATCCGTTCACAGGAATAGATACATCAGGGGGAAAAATCAATTACACCACTTGAAGCTGCTCTCCTGTTCTATTGTATAATGGATGATGAGTTCCGTAATTCAGTCCATTCACGGTGATTTCATATCCTACGAAAACTTAGCGAAATCAAATCTGCACACTATTTTCAAAGTTTCCAATTGTCCTTTCATAAAGCTGCCTTTTAGGGAAGAGGTTGCTGATTTTTCCCACAGTTTGCGATGCTAAGTGATTACCGGCATAACCCCTAAAAAAGAAACACAAATCCTATTTTTACGGATAAACAATTTTTTTCTGGACTTCCTCATCAGCGAAACTAATTTATCCATACCTAGTCTACATTAGATCATATATCGATTCCATCTTGAGCAACTTATTAAATGCACAATTAAGGTTATTTAATTGAGCGAATCCAAGCAGCGTGAACACAATATATGCTAATAATGCAACTATTCATTAAAAAGTATCATTCTAGTCAGCCTGTGCAACATCACCTCCAAGACCAAAATGTGCTTACTTAGAGGCGGTGTTAAGACATGGTATCAAAACCTTTCATATAGTGTAAATCAGAGCATTGTGGAACATCAGAAAAAAAAAGCCAAGCCTCCGTTTTGTATGGGGATATTTCATCAGCCTGACTTCATTTGTTCATTTATTTGTTGATTTATTTGTTCATTAAATTATCAAATTATTTATGTGTTTATTTATTCACTCATTTGTTTATTTAGTTATTTGTGCTCTTATATGCTTGATTATACATGTGTGTATTTATTCATTTATTTATTGAAATATTTGGTGAAGTATCTCTATATCTCGGCATCTATCTATTTATTCACTCATTCATTCCTCTGTGCATGTAAGTATCTATTTATGCCTTTTATGTATGTATGTTTTCATTTAGTTACTTATTTATTTGATTATCTATTTATCTTTTTTTCCTCTCTAAGTTCTCATATTCTCACCTCTGAGAACAGCTAATTATTCGAATTGATCGTTTTTTAGGTCCAAAGTCGACGAAGTTGTACTTTCTGACATGCACTCCATCCTCCACAGTTCCTTTCCCCACTCAGTCTATCAATGATGATTTGTGATTTGCTGCTCCAGCCTACGCTCCTTAATCGCTAACCTGTTTGCGTTCCAGCTGCCTCAAACTAGGATACACATTTCTCTGCACTTTCGTCTCAAACATTAAATTATATTGCATAAGATTGATGCCGCAGAACTGAATTCTGGGACAACCACTTGTTGGGCCTGCACATCAGCTAAAATTGCCTTTGTCCCTGCACCCAGGCTGCTAACTCCGAACCAGTTATCAACCCTGAGCCAAATATACCCCCATTCCTACATTTTCCTGCTATACACCCCTGTGATTAACCATATAACCCGGAAGCTGGAGTTACAGAACAATAAAATATAGAAACACAAAAGCATTGTATTTATCATCTTTATTTGACTGGATTAACGATATGTAACTGGCCCTTCACAAGTCCGTGCTGTCCTAATTCCCTTACTATTGAGTAATGCCGCGAATGAGCTACCAAAGATGTAAAGTAGCTGAACACAATTGCAGAACAGTGCCGGCGTAGATTTTCTAGCAGAGTCCCATCACTTCCAGGTGAATGAGTGAAGTTCGTGACAATCAGTTCAGATACATTTCCATCAGGTAAGCTGATTATGAATCATCGTGCCTCAGACTATCCCAGTGTTAACCCGACTGTGAATTGTATTGCGATGGTCATAGTTGATCTATTATGTCACGGTTAGTGCTAACCTGCTAAACATCTCTCCTTGATTAAAACGTTGGGCAGATAAACACGTGCTTCTTTAAAGGTCACACGAACAGTTTGATTTTTAAAAATAAACCGTTCCCGCACGTTTATAATCCAGTGAACATGGTGGGTGACGGAGATTTCAGCGATTAAATGTCATTTGCAACTCGTGTTTAGGCAGTAAAGTGCTGAAACAGCTAAATATGTTTTGCACCGGATGCCATTGAATCATATACGCAAATGCTGACGTGGTGCCGGACACAGGGGATCCATTCGCACCTGTCGGGGTCCTTAGATGCAATTGAATCAAACTCTTGTTACGACATATGCGTCGAAGCTGAGCTCTTCAGGAAGTCCTTGCTAAAAGAAAGGCCACGGGAAATGAAGCTGTTTGGCTAACATCTGTTCTGTTAAAAGGGGGAAGATGTGTAGCTAGGACATTGGTGTGGCTCTGGAAAACATGGGAATTGTTTTTCAACCTTTACAATATGCAAATAAATGCTCAGATTGCTTGTAGCTAATCTATGTTACAGAACGGATCCTGAGCTTCAACTCACAGGCTGGCATCTTGATACTGACTACAAGTGAGAAATATCATGGGAAATTTACTCCTGCCAAGAGTAGTATCTATTCTACCCTGCGGTGTTGCAGTATTACTGAGTTCATGCCCTACACACTTTCCATTAGAAGATGGCCAGGTCGAGAGAAATCCTTCAAAGTCCAAAAGATTCGATTGAATCTTCTGATTCATGACGTTAGAATTTCTCACACTTCCTTCACACTGCGGACTTTTTCGAATCATGTAGCTGACCAGGTTGAGTCCTGGATAACTCAGGGAGTTAATTGTTGTCATACAGCTCCTTTTCCATCACTTCAACTGTTCTTTTTTAAAATTATTGCATCTTCGTATGTAGGTTGGTTAGTTCAGCATTTATTCCCCATTGCCGTTGAGAAGGATATGTGGAGCCGCCTTCTTCAACTGTTACAGCCCATGTGATGTACGTGCATTAATAGTGCTGTTTGGAAGGGAGTTCCCGGATTTTGGCGCAGCGGCAGCATAAGATTGCCAATATATTGCCAAGTAAAAGTGCTGAGTGGCTTTCATGGAAACATCCAGGTGTTGGTGTTTCCACGTTTCTGCTGCACTTGCAGTGGCAGTGGTCGTAGCTTTGCTGTCAAAGGAGACTTGGTGAACTACTACAAATTCTCTTGTAGTTGGTTCAGACTGCTGTCACTGAGTGTCATTTTAAATTTTAGCAGATGTTGTGGAAACCAAGAGGGAACCCTTTCGAATCTGGTGGAAAACTCCTTTAGTGCTGTCGGTCATTCGCTCATGCAGGCAAGTGGAGAATATTCCACCAGACTCTTGACTTGCCCTTTGTAGATTGTGGACTGGCTTTGGGGTGTCAACCGTTTAGAGACTCGCTGCAAGATTCCTATCCTCTGTGATCATATTGTAGCCTGAGGAATTTTATGCCTTGTCCATTTCAGTTTCTGATCAATGGTATTCCCCAGGATATTTTTTCCGCAACATCCTGCTACAAGTTTACGCAATTTACAGATATCTTCTGATATCCATCATCAGTGTAATAACAATTCTAATGGGCAGACGCACTGCAATGTCACAGCTTGTCTCCTCTGCTAAGGGACCACCTTCATGTAACTGTGCTTAGGAAACCGTTGAGCTCCCTTGAAGGTACAATGACTTACTGTTTAAGAACATCATAACAGTCCTACATGTGAACGCAGCCGAGAGAAAGAAATACTGAAAAAAGTAATAAATTAACCTTCTAAAGGGACAGGATGAAAATTCTGAAATATTTGCATGCAAAACAGTAAAGCCGTCCGTTCAATGCGATTAACTATGTTTTCCAAGGGTTAGATACTTCCTCGATTTCACGCATTAAGCACTCTAAAGGGTACACGTCTGAAAGCCCAGCTCTGGGTTGAAATCAGTGATAAAGAGGGCAGACTCCACTCCTCACCTACTTGCTGCTATAAAGGCAGGATCTATGTATGTGGCCTCGTCTCTCAAAATGTAATGCGCTCTTCACATGCGGCGCGCTCCCAGTGCAGGTGGGCACTGAGAAATGCTGCGCTTTCGAAGTTTCAGCATGAAACAATGTTGCACTGTCGTAGAGTCAGTTCTCTGGGAATTATGTAATGTTGCTGTGCTTGTACTAACGGAATGATGGGGTGTCGGAGGGACAGCAGAGGGAAACGTTCACTTTTGGAGGGTTTGCAATGTGGGAATGTTGCACTATCGGAGGGAAAGTATTGAGGGAATTCTGCACTGTTGGAGGGCCAGTACAGAGGGGATGCTACACTGTCAGAAGTTGAGTGCTGAAGGGGAGATGTATTGTTGGAGGGTCAATATTGAGGTCGATCAATCAGTCCTGAATTATTGTAGCAATGTTACAGTGTCAATGCTGAGGGAGAGCTGCAATCTCAGTGTGTTCTTATTGAGAGAACATTGCCCTGTCGGATGGTCGGTCATGAGAGAGTGCTGCACCGTTAGAGTGTCAGAAGTGAGGAAGCGTTGCACTTTCAGTGGGTCTGTCCTGAGGGTCCTGCATTGTTGGAGTTTCCTTATTGAGGGAATGCCGCAATGTCGAAGCACCTGTTCTGAAGAAGTGCGTCACACTCATAGTGTTAGAATTGGGAGTGTGTGGCTCTGTCAAATTGGGTAGCATTGAAGGTGCCGCACCTTGGCATTTTTCCAAAACTCTGCCCCCGGCTTCTACCTTTGGTGGACACTGCGACCAAAGGAGTTTGAGAGGGCTGGTGATCTCTCTACTTCCCTGCAGCATAATATTATCCTCCAACCAATGGATAGCAATAGATACACGTGTAATTTATTAAACTGCTCTTTTTTTCGGAACTTGATGCACACAAATTGGCTCCCACGATTCCAACAGCACAATAAGTGGTTACAGCGATGCGGAGTTTCTAATCATTCGACTACTTTGCAGAAATTTGGGGTATTTTAGCGGTTGGATGTCGTTGAACATACATTGACCTTCGACAGCTGAAGGAAACAATAGAACTAATAATACTTAATTGTTCTAGGGCTGGTTTCATATTCAAGAAGGGTGGGTTGAGTTGGTTACGTTTTTGAAGGGAGCCAAGACTGTAGGTTTGAAGGAGTTTATAACGATATGGAAACTTGTAGCATTGGATGAATTTGCAAAGATAGAGTCTAATTTAGCAGAAGTAGTATGTTACATAGTAAGGATAATTGAAGAGGTTTGAGCAGGTTGTAACGATACGAATGGGTATAGGGTCATGGAGAAATAACAGAGACATTATTTGTGCCATTTCCCACTGTCCATAAACATCCAATTATATTTTGAAGGTTATGTGTCTATCTGCCTCCGCCAGACTTTCAGGCTGAACATTCCAGACTTCTTTGCCTCAACAACTATTCAACCCATCGCTGCTTCCCTGCCAATCACTTTCGAACTCATTGTTCTCGTACCTGACACGGATTCCAGGATCACCAGTTCCTCGTTATTTACTCTATTAAAGCTCATCATGAATTCTCTCCACCTAATTCAAGCCCCTCATCCCTGTTCCAATTCCAGTAAAATTCCTCTGCACCCTCTCCAAGGCCCTGACATCCTTCCTGAAATGGGCACCCCTGTATTAGACACGATACTTCAGCTGAGGCTTCAGCAAGACTTATAGATATACACATTTTGTGTCTGACTCTCTTACTTTCGTAACTCTGGTTCCATTTCTCAATAAAAATATATTGTTATTCTAATACTCCTAATGGTGTGCCCTGCCATATTTAATGAATTGCTTATGTCCACCCCATCATTTTTTATTGAACAACTCCTTTATTTGCCCGATTTTTATTTCTCAATCCTCTCGTTACACTATTATGCCCCTAGAAAACACTCATACACCCCAGCTGGAAAAGGTAAATATAAAAATGTAGTAGTTTGCAAGAGGAATTGGATTGAAAGAGTTAACTGAACCTGTTTGTTTAGTGGCTGGAATGAATGCCAGTCTCCATGGATCCTTCCCGCTGCTGTTAATAAGGGAGTCTCTTCAATGTGTTAGTTCATTGTGAAGCAGAAGCTGCAGCTCTCTCACTTACAGTGACCTTCTTTTCCAAGAGAGAGGGGGAGGTTATATCAGAATCTGAGAGCAATAGACTCGAATGTTCCAAAAATGGATCAGAATCTGAGAACACTAGATTGGAAATTTCAAACAATGGATCAGAATCTGAGAGCAATAGATTGGAATGTTACGGCAATGAGCAGGAGTTTCTCAGCGGCGCTTTATCAACTTTCTACATATCATAAGTGGATGTCTTTGGAACTCTGGGTCTATTGGGCGCTCCACGTTATTCAGGAGGGTTATTATCCCTTCCTTGCTATTATTGGCGTCCCTGGTAAGTCTCACTGTACATGGCTATTAATTGGATAAAACATGTTTAACAGCATTACACTCCTCCATCTAAATTTGAAGTGTTTCAAGATTGCAAAGTTTTTCAACCATTTCAGGAAGGGTGAGACATCAGGATAATGATAATCATCGAGTTCCGCAATTTCAGTGCATATTTCATCTACACTGCCTTGCGCCATATACCAGACATTTCAGATTATTAGTGTATCTACAGCAGTTTCAAAATTTCACTAGATGCAGCAACATAGTGGAACATTTCAGCGCCTTCAGCGAAACAGATTTTAAAAATTTGAGCATGTTGTATAATTCCACTGTTTTCACTGTTCCTTACAGTAAACCTACTGACGATTGTGAACTTGACTCGAAGAAATTGTGGTCTCTCCAAATGTGTCACTCGCTACCTGGTGTGCATGGCAGCAGCGGATCTACTGGTCATTAGTTTCGACCTGATATTGAGACACATTCCGATTGTTTATTGGGAATATTTAAATTTCCTGTGGGCCATGCGTGTGTGTAATATCCATGCCGTCCTGCTTTATGCAGCCACTGACTGTTCTGTCTGGTTCACCGTCTCCTTCACCTTTGATCGGTTTGTGGCCATTTGTTTCCAGAAGTTGAAAAGTAAATATTGCACTGAGAAAATGGCGGCTGTGGTTCTGGGAACAGTGACTGTGCTGAGCATGTTAAATAATATTTTCTGGTATTTTATGTTATCAGAATCGTATTTGCTGAGGAACAACCCTTGGTTTTGCTTTGTAAAATTCGAAGTTCAGCTAACTCCGGTTTGGATAGTCATCGAATTCCTCCATCACATTCTTACTCCCTATGTCCCATTTGTCCTGATTCTGCTGCTCAATGTTCTCACCGTCAGACAAATTTTATTGATCAGCAGAGCCCGCAGGAGACTCCGCGCTCACAGCAGTGGAGAGAGCTCCAGAGACCCAGAGATGGAAAGTCGGAGGAAATCAATAATTTTACTGTTTCTGATCTCGGTCAATTTCATTCTGTTGTGGGCGATGCTAATGGTGTATTCTATATGGAGGCGAATGTTTTATATGGGGGCTGATTCTATATGGATGGGTAACTATGTGCGGGAATTGGGCTTCATGCTGCAGCTCCTGAGTTGCTGCACAAACACTGGGATTTACGCTGTGACCCAGACTAAGTTCAGGGAGCATTTGAAGAATGTGCTGAACTTTCCCTTTACTCTAATTCTTCGATGCTCTCGAAGATTTAAAAAAATAATAATCACTGATAGTTTCCAATATTTTACCACTTGATTTCTCTCTTCCAGCGGGGAGATGAGCTGCTTCTGTTGTGACAGAGTGAGGGCCAGTCCTGTCCCCATTGTAAAATGTGGGGGGGCCGGGATTGTCCGTGCCGTCACCAAGCGGGTTCTCTCCTATCGCTCTGGTGACAGAGGGGATGGTGGATAGTGTGACTATGATTAGAGAGCGGGGACGGCTCTGCTGCCGTAGGGACAGTGAGGCTGGGGCCATTCGCTCTGGTGCCAGTGCGGGGCAGGTCCTGATGCTGTGGTGGGCATAACTGGGAATTAACTCTTACTCTGTTGGCAGAGGGGCGAGCGGAGACCCTGACTCTGGCAACAGAGTGGGGAGGGCCCTATCTCTATGGGGGCAGAGCCAAGATAATACCCGACTTCATGGATACTGGAGCAGCCACGGCCCAAACCCATTCCTAGTGTCAGCTCTCTCCCTCTAGGGACCTCATACATTGGACACTAGATGGAAAAGGGGGCGGGTAGGGGTTAAATGTCACCGTTTTCCTGCAGGAAAATAAGAACAGGAAGGGGGTATTCATGCCAGGGAGACTGGGCGAGTTTTCTTATAATACATGTTCACTGGGGAAGAGTGAGACATACCAGGAATATGGATGTGTGGGGTTCTTATAGTATTAAATCTAACAATAAATCATGTCTAACACACATTTCGTATTTTTAATATATTTTCTAACCACAAAGGATCTGAGAGAAATTGAGAAAATTATCTTGAAGGTGTTTTAAAAAAACCTTAGCAAGATCCAACGCGTCGGGTTAAACATTCCAAATGTATTGCAGCTGAATTACAGAGAACAGCAAAGTTTATCTACTTCCATTCTGAATGGGATTAGAGTCTGATAACTGTACCGAATATGCACATTGCAGTCTGAAATAATCCCCAACTACTATCTCCAGCCAATATCTCCAATGGGGAATGATGAAGGATTTCATGTACAAGATCAGGTGGTATAAGGTCGAATGCAGCAGCCGAGGGCACTGTGCACCTTGCCGCAATTTCCAATCCCTGACAGTACTGTTCAATATGCACTCTTGATCAATCTGTTCCCAGATGCAGCCATGCAGTAACTGAACCTCTCTGAGAGCGGCAAAGAGCAGCGCCTGTAGTGGCGGTGAGCTGCCAGCAGAGGGTGGCATTGGAACACTTTAATCTCAAACCAGCGAAACGGGTTTGAGAAGAGGCTTCGACCGTGGGAGCTGAGATTGTGGCAACAACTAAGCGCTCAGACTCCCAACCTGTCTGATGCTGACCCTCACCACTCAGTGAGCAGCCCTTAATTGAAAGGGAGAGATAAAGGTTTATGATGATACAGCCATTCTCACGATATGGGAGCGTTTTGAACCGTTGAGGTTAAGCGTTGAGGAATTTATTGAGCACAAAATTCAATTAATAAGAAAGGTTTAAAACAATCTGATGTCCCGTCAGAGATTATCAGAGACTCGAGCGTGTTCCAGTTGTAAGCTCAGTATTCAGCCACTCAAACCCTTGCAATTGGAATGCTCCTTGCATTCAGCCACTTTATTGATGTCTTTGTAACGGAGAGATTTCCTTGTCTGATTGCCCATCAATGGAAGCCCTGCTTGCTGACCTGTGCAGATTGACAGGTTTACCCTGCACGGTCAATGAATCATTTCACAACATTTCTATTGATTCTCGTCAGTGAAAATGGAAAAAAAAATCTCACTTTTCACTTTCTCAGGAATTAAATTCCCTGTCAGGAATATGTCAGTCAATCCACCTCTTATCAGTTAATTCAGTTAATTCAGCTGCTCCCCTTACATTTTCTTCCTATCTCACCAGCATCAATATATGTTTATACAGCAGGACTAACACAGCTATTGTCAAAAATAATCCTCTTAAATGAAATAAAATCTTGACTTGTGAGTCTATTTTTGATTTTGGAAATCCCAGCACCTTATTATTCCCCCATTCTACAGAAACATTCATTAAAAACATGATATATTCCCAGAGGCTGACCTCTAACCAGGGTTTATCTGTCGTACCTGTGCCCGTTCTCAGTATTGACAGCTCCATGAAGCTTTAGGACCTGTACTCAGAGGGAGATCTTTAATGGAAATCCTTCATTAAACAGGAGATCACTTCATTCCTGGAACAGGCCGGAGCTGGAAGGATCAGTCTGGCTTCAGCCTGACCAGCGGTAACTAATTTAAAAGAGGGGCATCATTTTCTATTTAAGAAAGAAAAGACTGTAAAACTGCCCCCATCTCTTGCAATGTGGAGCTGAATCAATAGCGGTATCAGAATCACACATGTCTAGCTGTACATGATCAATTTGCTGACAGATTCATTATGTTATAGAAGCTCAATTTAAAGCAGGGCCATTATCGAACAAGTTTGTAAAACACACGGAGATGGGATCACGGCTGATCAGTGACATTCTCCATCTGATTCACGGTTCCGGAGGATCCACACCTGAGCACTGAATGTCTTCCCGCTTCAAGTCCTTTAGACATTGATCCTTCTGGAACTGCCGTAAACAGAAGAAATGATGGATGAATGTCACAAGCAAGGGAGGGATTGGGCAGGATGACTGGGTATGTGAGAGATGGATTGATCATGAGAAATATCTCCTTTTACTGTTCATTCGTGGGATGTGGGCTTCCAGGTGGTTGTGTTCCCAATATCCTTTGCCCTTGTCCTTCTATTTGGTTGTGGTCGTGGGTTTGGAAAATGCTAACTAAGGATCCTTGGTGAGGACTCTTTGTTCAGTGCGTGCTCGGTGTTCAGAGTGAGCTCTGTGTACATTTTGATCTCTGAATTGAGTACGTGCTCTGTGTTCCCTGCGGCCGTTGTGTTCAGTGATCTCTGTGTTATTTGTTGGTGCAATGTTCAGGGTGCGCTCTATGTTCAGTGTGGGCTCTGTTTTCAGTGTGGGCTCTGTGTTCAGTGTGGGCTCTGTGTTCGGTGTGGGCTCTGTGTTCGGTGTGGGCTCTGTGTTCAGTGTGGGCTCTGTGTTCATTGTGGGCTCTGTGTTCAGAGTGGGCCCTGTGTTCAGTGTGGGCTCTGTGTTCAGTGTGGGCTCTGTGTTCAGTGTGGGCTCTGTGTTCAGTGTGGGCTCTGTGTTCAGTGTGGGCTCTGCGTTCAGTGTGGGCTCTGTGTTCAGTGTGAGCTCTGTGTTCAGTGTGGGCTCTGTGTTCAGTGTGGGCTCTGTGTTCAGTGTGGGCTCTGTGTTCAGAGTGGGCTCTGTGTTCAATGTGGGCTCTGTGTTCAGTGTGGGCTCTGTGTTCAGTGTGGGCTCAGTGTTCAGTGTGGGCTCTGGTTTCAGTGTTCACTCTGTGTTCAGTGTGACAGTGTGCATTTGAAATCATTAATCTTGTTAATAAACGTTTAATTTAGCTTTATAAATACCTTGAAGCCTTGGTGGTATTATAAATACATTATTAAAGGTAAGCATCTCAAATTCTATACAAACCTCAAAACCAGTTGTGACAGTTGTTTAAAGTTCCCTTTGGGATTTTAACAATTCAGCATTTACCATCAGCTTTGTTGGAGCAGTACATGTGTGTGCATTGGGTGATGTTTTGTTTTGGGGTGAATTATTTTCAAAAATGTCAAAGCCTCTGTTTCTCAAACCTGTTTTTCTATCCTGTGATTTAAGTGGTACAATTGCACCCACTCCTGACGTTTGAATATTCCTACGGTCAGAGGGAGGAAATCATCCGGGGTTCAATAAGAGGGAGCTCGGTATTGCACAGCTTCCGCCAACAATGACAGGAGCGTGAAAACAGACCCAAGTTCAGTGTGAGATTAGAGAGGTGATCATTGTTTGATGGAACTCTGAGTAAGGAGTTCGATAACATCTGAAGCCACTTCTGCGAAAACATTTATAGACATGTCAATTTATGGCAAACTGTGATTGCGCATTTGGTGTGGTCTCGATGGATTTATTCAAGGCTTTTGACAAAGTCACAGAAATCGGGCTGGTGAAAAATAAAATCACTGCAGATCCAGGGGGATAGGGCAAGCTAGATACAAAATTTAGGCCCAACGTCAGGGAACAAAGCATCTTGGTTTATCGTCATTTTTGTGACCAGAGGGTTGTTTTCTCTTGGGGTTCTGCACGTCTCATTTTGAGCTCCTGTCCAATATTATGGTATATAATAAGGATTTGGGCATAAATACAGGTGTGATCAAGAACTTTGCAGATATCACAAAAAATAAAAATTGGCAGCTTGGTAGATATGGCGGAGGATTATTGTAGACCGGAAGAAGATATCGATGGACTGGGCAGATGGGCAGAGAAGTGACGAATATAATCAAAGCCAGTGAAGTTTGAGGTGATGCTCTTCGGGAAGTCAAACAAGAGAAAGGTTTACAAGGCAAATGGCAGCATAGTGAGAGGTGTAGAGGAAGTGAGGGGCATTGAGCTAAATGTCCGCAGATCGCTAAATGTAGCAGGTCTGTCCAAAAATGTGGTTAAGAAGAGGCATCGAGTGACTTGATTGAATAATCGTTGCGCAGTTCTGGTCACATCATTACAGATAGGGTGTAATTGCACTAGAGAGGGAACAAAGGAGATTTACAAGGATGTTCTCAGGACCGGAAAAACCATGTTGTTCAGGAATGTTCTTTACAAAAGTAAATCTGCCGTCCTTATCGGGCCTACAAGTGACTCTATGTCCACAGCAATGTTGCCGACTCTTAACTGGTCACTGAAACGGCCTAACAAAGCTCACAGCTCAAGGGCAATTTGGGATGTGCAACAAATGCTAGTTTTGCAATCGCAATGAAAATCACATCAAGTAACCATAAAATACAAGGGATATAGCAATACTGGGGAAGAATATTAAAGAATCGCGATGATGGTGCCAGAACTGAAAGGTTTTGACCGTCATGAAATCTTGAACATGTATTTCCTAACGAACATCTGCACTGTCCAACTCAGGAAAAAAAGGTTATATGTTTCAGTGAGTGCACCACTCACTCCAAATTCTGGGGAATATTATGCCATGCTACTCTATCTCTCCTCATAGCACAGTCCCTTCATCTTCATTAATGGATTATGGTTTTAACGTTATAACCGGCTCCCATGGCCATGGTTATGGAAGCGGACCTGGTATGGAAGATGTTGGGCACGGTTAAATTTCCACCACCCCTCTCCCTGTGTCAGTATATACGCAGTCGGCAGGTGAAGCAGGGGAGTGATGATTTTTCAGAGCTTCTGAGGCCACCTCACAACCTCACTGTGCCTCAGCTTATGACCGACACCGACCCCCTGTGACTCGTTTCCCCTACAATCTCCCCAGTTATCCCCATCAGAACGCTTCACTCTCTTTCTCTCTGCACCTCTCCCCATCTATTTCTCTATCACTTACTTTCTATTTCTCCCTTTCTCCCTCTCTCTTTCTCCCTCGCCTTTTGTCTCTCTCTGCCTCTTTCCCTGTCTCTGTCTCTCTCCCCCTCGGTCTCTCCCTCTGTGTACCAATCTCTGTGTCACTACTTATCTCTCTCCCTCTCTGCCTCTTTCGACCATTCTCCACCACCCCTCCGTCTCTCTCTCTCTCTCTCTCCCTCTTTCTCTCCATACTCCTCTCTCTATCTCAATATTCCTCTCTCTCCCTCAATCTACTTCTCTCCCTCTCGCTCTTCCTCTTTCACTCCTGCTTCCTGCTTTCTCTCTCTTAACCTCTGTCTCATTCTGTGTCTGTCTCCCTCCCTGTTCTTCTCTCTGGCCTTCTCTCTTGATCTTTCTCTCAGACACTCTCTATTTATACGTTTCTCTCCCTGATTGTGCGGTGCTCTAATGTTCTGCCTCTCTGCCCCTCATTCCCTGCCTTTCTCTCTCTCCCCTTCTCTCCTTTTCTCTCACAATCTCTGTGTGTAAGAACAACTCTCCCACGAACTATATCTCTGCCTCCCTCGCAATCTCTCTTTGTGTCTCACACTTTCTCTCCCCCTCTCTCTTCCCCAATCTCCCTCACTTTCACTCTCTCTCAATCCTTTTCACTTTCTCTCTGACCCTTTCTGCCTCTCACCCTCCCTCCGTCTCTCCATCTCTCTATGTCTGTCTATCCCTCACAAGCTCTACCTCTCTCACTTCCCTTCTTCCTCTGTCGCTCTCTCCCCCACACCTGCCTGGACTTATTTCTCTAACTGTCAGTCTCACTCTCACTCTTTCTCTCTCTTGCTCTCTCTGCCTCTCGCCATGTTGCTCTGAATATCCCTCTCCCTCTCGAAGTCACTTTATGTCACACTATGTCTATCTATCCTTCTAGCCCCTTCTTCACTCTCTCTCTCTCTCTCTTTCTCTCTCTCTCTCTCTCTCTCTCTCTCACACACACACACACACACACACACTCTCCCCAGATGTGTCTGCCTCTAAATCTGTTTATGTTTATGGCTCCTCCTCCCTCTGTCTTTTTTTCATTCATTCCCTTTCTCGGTCTTCGCCTCTGTCTCTCTTTGTCCCTCTATATGTCTTTCTCTGTCTCTCCCTCCCTTTGCCTCTGTCTGTATCTCTATCGCTGTATCTGCTGTCACGATCAATGGGGATAGTGTTCTGTATTATGAAGTCCAACTTTTCCCAGAGCCGTGAATATTGTGAAAAGTTTGGACAAACGACCACATTGCCCCAATTCTGTTTGAATGTTTAATCTAGATTAAAGGAATACCAGCACCAGGTTTGTAAACCTACGAAGTAAAGAACTATTTATTTTACAAACTGTCTTTAACAAGTTGCAAAAGAAAGAAATGTGAATTGCCAACTTGTAACTCAATAACTCAAACTCCACCCCTTCTTAAACCCCTATGCCCACACACACAGGCACACACACACACAAGCACAAAACGCACAAACACACACACACACAAATACAAAATTAAAATAATGGAACTTAAGGGGTGAGGTAAAGCTGTTCAAAAACACCAATCCGGAGTACAGGCTTAAATGAGTTGCTTTTGATTGAGGTCATCAAAATTCCTTGCGTTTCTTTTTGTTAATGACACGAGCTGATCACCCAGCACCTTCCGTCTGTTGTTCACTGGTTGAAAACCTTGCTTTTAAAGTCTCTACTGGTGATTTTCCCCCTTTGCTTCTTTACAAAGGTTTTCAGAGAAAGCAGGTTACCAATTGTGAGAAATAGCCAGCTAGATGCTTGCTGCAATCTTAAAAAACACTGGAGAGAGAGAGGTTTATGTCACCCCTCTTTGCAGGCTAGGATCTGAAATGCCTGCACTGTTACCACACAAAAGCCTGTCACCTGGTCAGGAGATAATTCAAATGTTGTCGTCAGGCAATTCCCATTAGTCCAGGGATAAAAGCAACGGACTGCGGATGCTGGCAATCCTAAACAAAAACAAAAACAGAAATACCTGGAAAAACTCAGCAGGTCTGGCAGCAGCGGTCGAGAGAGCACAGTTGACGTTTCGAGTCCTCATGACCCTTCAACAGAACTGTTATCCAGGGATCCTTTCCAGAAAAATCCTCCTCTTTTATGGCACGCTATTTCACACGATAGCAAGATTGTAGATAGTCCTCATTCCATTCCTGTGAACTGCCCTTTAAACAGTAGCCATGGTCCTTTTTAAAGCTGCAGCCCAATTTTAAAGCGACAGTCCATGAAAAATAAGTTTATTTACACTCTCTAGTTCTCTCACTATCCCCCTCTCTCTTTCCCTATCTATCACTATCTCACCCTCGATGGCTATCTCTCTCTCTCTCTGTCTCTCTCTGTCTCTGTATCGCTGTCTCTCTTTAACTCTCTCTCTATCTCTGTCTCTGGCACTCCGTGTGAGTGCTGTCTATCTCTGTATATGTCTGTCTTCTTGTCTCTTTCTCTCTATCTGTCTCCCTCAATCACTGTCTGCCTGTCTCTAAGCCTCTGGCTCCCTCTGTAACTATGTCTGCTTCAGTCTTCCTCTTCCTTTCTCTCTCTCTCTCTCTCTCTCTCTCTCTCTCTCTCTCTCTCGCTGTCTCTCTCGGCCTCCATTTATATAGCCGCCCCACTCATTCTCTGTCTCACTCGTTCTGTATTACCCCCGATCAAAGTCTCTCTCCTTGTCTCTGTCTGATTTTATCAGTCTCTCTCTCTGCCTCGGCCTCCCATTCCTCTCCAACCTCCTCTCTATCTCTTTGTGTCTCTCGTGCTTACTATTTTTCCATCTCTAACTGTCTCTTTCCCTATCCCTGACTCTCTATCTCCCTTTCTATCCCTCTCCCGTGAGGTCTGCCCCTGATTTTCTCGGTCCCATTCCTGCTCTCCCTGTCTGTACTTATCTCTGTCTCTCTCTTTCAATATTTTTCTATCCCTGCCTCTCTTCCTCTCTTTGCATCTCGTTTCCTGTCTCTGCCTTTGCCTGTGCCTGTCTCGCTGTCTCCCTCTCTGCTTCACTCTGAATCGCCCTCTCTTTCCCACCCTCCGTCCCGCTCTGCCTCTCTTTCTCTTCCTCTCACTCTCCCTCTCTCTCCCTTGCTCTCTGCTCTCTCTGCCTCCCCCGTTCTGTTGTTGTTATCTCTCTCACTCTATCTCCCGCGCTGCCTCTCTCTCTGCCTCTGGCACCCTGTAGATGTCTATCTGCCTCTTTATCTTTCTCTCTGGCTGTCTCCCATTATTTCTCTCTCAACTCCATCTGTCTCTCTCAGCCTCTCTGACTCTCAGTCACTGTGACTCTCTTTCACTCTCTGTTGCTGTCTTAATCATTTCTCTCTCTCTCTCCATATCACTCTGCCTGTCTCTCTCCCTCATTCCATTTGTCAATATCTTGCGCAATGTGGATTTCTCTATCAGTCTCTCTCTGCTGCTCTCTCTATTTGCCACTGCCCTTGCATCTCTCTCTCGCTCTTTCCCCCTTGATGACCCTGTGTAACTAACTCTCTCTATGTCTCTATTTCACAGTATATATTTCTTCTTCTTCTCTCTCTCTCTCTCTCCCTTTCCCCCCTCTCTCTGTCTGCCTGGCTCCATCTCTTACTCATTCTAGCTGACAATTATTTTCCTTCTCTCTCTTCCTTTCTCACTCTTTCTCCCTAACTCTCCGTTACTCTCTCTCTCTCTGACTCTGTCTCTGTCATTCAGTCTGCCTGTCTGTCTGTCTCTCTCTCTCTCTCTGAGTACTGATGTAGTGCAGCATTCCGGAGGGCCAGTAATAAGCATTTGATTGTTTGTGGTTGAACTATGAGGTAATAGGTAGGGCGGAAGTGCTGCAGTGTATGAAGACCAGTTCTAATTGTGCACTGCACTGTCAGAGAACCATTACCGTGGGATTGATCGAGCATTGCAATGCCAAGTTTTCAGTGCAGAGGGAGTGCTGAGCTATCATGGTGTCAGCTTGCAAGCACTTACCATTGTCAACCGGTCAGTACTGAGGGAATACCACAAAGTCAGAGAGCCACTCCTGAGGGAGCACAGCACGTTTGGAGGGTAAGCCCTCGGGTAGCCCCGGAGTGAAAAAAGGGTCAGTTCTGAGGGAGCGATGCACTTTCGAAGTGGCAATAATGCGGGAGTGCTGCTGCACACTGAGGGTGTGCTGAGCTGACAGAGAGTGATCCATTAATCTGAGCTGCAATGTGTGTGAGAGTGCGGCTGCACACTGAGGGTATGCTGAGCTGACAGAGGGTGATCCATTAATCTGAGCTGCAATGTGTGTGAGAGTGCGGCTGCACACTGAGGGTGTGCTGAGCTGACAGAGGGTGGTCCATTAATCTGAGCTGCAATGTGTGTGGGAGAGCGGCTGCACTTTCATATAATCAGCACTGAGGGAGTTTGCATCTCAGAACTCAGTCCGGAGGGATGACTGAACAGTCGGACGGTGAGTACTGATGGAGCGCTGCACTTCCACATAATCGGTACTGGAGACGCGCTGCGCACTTGGAGGGTTTGTATTCACACAGAATCGCAGAATCATAGTGCAGAAGAGGCCCTTCGGCCCATCGGGTCTGCAGCGACACGTGAGAAACACCAGACCTACCTACCTAATCCCATTTACCATCATTTGGCCCATAGCCTTGAAAGTTATGATGTGCCAAGTGCTCATCCAGATACTTCTTATAGAATGTAAGGCAACCCGCCTCAACCACCCTCCCAGGCAGCGCATTCCAGACTGTCAACACCCTCGGGGTAAAACGGTTTTTCCTCAGATCCGCCCTAAACCTCCTGCCCCTCATCTCGAAATTATGCCCTCTTGTCACATACCCTACAGCTAAGGGGAACAACTGCTCCCTGTATGCCCTGTCCATGCCCCTCATGATCTTGTACACCTTGATCAGGTCACCCCTCAGTCTTCTCTGCTCCAATGAAAACAACAGAAGTCTATCCATGCACTATTCTTAACTTAAATGTTTAACCCCAGGCAACATCCTGGTGAATCTCCTCTGCACCCCCTCCAGTGCAATCACATCCATCCTATAATGTGGCGACCAGAACTGCACACAGCACTCCAGTTGTGGCCTCAATCAGCTTCTATACAACTCCAACATGACTTCCTAACTTTTGTAATCTATGCCTCGATTGATAAAGGCAAGTGCCCCATATGCCTTTTTCAGCACCCCACGAACATACCCCTCTGCCTTCAAAGATCTATGGACACACACGCCAAGGACACGTTGTTCCTCAAAACTCCCTAGTGTCATGCTGTTCATTGAAAACTTCCTTGTGAATGCTATGCGTGTACCTGCACCAGGTGGAATGCAACGGATCAGGAAGGCAGCTCATGAACATCTTTTCAAGGGGTCATTTAGGGATGGGCAATAAATGCTGGCGCAGCCGGCGAATCCCACATCCCCTGAATGAATATTAAGCAAAGCTGGTGATTTTGGCACTAGGCCCAGCGGGCAGAGAGTGGAGAATTCTTGTCAGTGTGGTTCCCAGAAAGGTGCAGTATGCTTCGGTGAACAGCTGTCAGTGCGGGGGTAGAAAGCGGTTGAGGGGGGGTGGGGGGGGGGGCGGGGGGGGTGGTGTAGGTGGGGTAACTGTGGCCGGGTGTGAAGATTGATGTTCGCTTCTTATAGATATGCTGTCCATTTGAAATTGTGACTCCTGTCGGGTTTTGCTGATGCGTATGCTTTCAACATTCTCTCCCCTTGTTAACTATTGGATAAGGATGTGTTCATTGAACAAGTTGATTGATGAGTCTTTGATTATTTGAAAAGTGAATTTTTGTTTGATTTTGCTTCTGTTCAATTAACGTCAGTATTATTCCCTTATTTAGTGTCTGAGATTAAAACTGATGTTTCTGTCTCTTTTTAGCTGAATCAGTTTGAAGGGTTAATTCAGGTTCCACTGATTAGACTGTTCACTGCTAAATTTAATTCAGTCTAAATTTATAAAAACAAAGAGCCATTTTTAAAAGTACAGTGTGAGATTAACCTCCTCCTGCTCCTATTTCTAATGTTCTTTAATGGTCGGTTCAGTGAGCTAACTCTAGGGTACAGGGCAGTTTTCCAACTGCCCCAACCCACACTAAGGGGCCATTGTCAATACTGAGGTTGTTTGATGGAGTGAGGTTCTGTGTTGTGCATTTGTATTTTGCACAAGGTGTATCAGGACCGAGATGAAGTCAGCCCAGAAATATTTGTGAGGGTTGTCAGCGGCTGTTCAAAACAGAGGTGGAGATAAGATCTATCAGAAATCACACATCCAGGAACATGTACAAGCAGGAGGAAGGGAAAAGAGAGTTGTCTGAAATATCAAAACAGGGGAATGTAATTCATTCCCCTTGCCTTGTTCCAGTATTCAGGGTATTGACAGCACATTAATATTTCTACAACAGGTATCCAGCTGGTACACAGAACCTTTAATATCCTAAAGTAACACTGACCCATCAATGTGTGTCTTGGCATTCCCAATTGCTTTCTACTGGCTTGTGTGTGACTGTATAATTGCTGACATTAAGCCTCAATGACCAGATCTAAGTTTAAGTCTCTGTTCCTCGGTAGCAGAACACTCAGTTATCTCAATATGTGGGCAACAGATTATTCCTCCATATTACAATCGCAGCCTCAGTACTGACCATCGGACAGTGCAGCACTCCAACAATACTGATCCTCTGGCAGAGCGGCGCTCCCTCAGAACTGACCTTCCGACAGTGCAGCACTTCCTCCGTACTGACCTTCCGACATTGCGGCGCTCCCTCCAGACTGACACTCCAGCAATGCGGCGCTCCCTCAGGACTGATCTTCCGACAGTGCAGCACTCTCTCAGCACTGACCCTCCGACAGTGCAGCCCTCCCTCCATACAGACATTCTGAAATGCGGCGCTCCCGCCATACTGACCCTCCAGCAATGTGGCGATCCCTCAGCAATGACCCTGCGACATTGCAGCGCTCTCACAGTCCTGTCCCTCCGACAGTGCGACACTCCCTCAGTATTGAACCTCCGTCAGTATGGAACTCCCTCAGTAAAGATCCTCTGACAGTGTGGCACACGGCAATTACTGACTCTCTAACAGTCCGGCACACCGCCAGTGCGCACTCTCTGACAGGTTATTAAGCTAAATAATAATTAAATGTATCAATGAAAATAATTGAGAATAATTAATACAATGTTACTAACAGGATAAGAGTAATTAATTGTTTGTGTATGATAAATATTTGAGATTCCATTCTAATAACGAATCTTAAAGGTGGGTAAATTAATTGTAAAATAGATGCGCAAATCATAAATCATTGATACTAATTCAACATTAGATATACTAGAGGTGGAATAAGAATATTTAATAAAACGATTTTATGTATAATGTATTGTTGTATTTGATGACTAATTAGGCCAATAATTGACAATTCATAAAATGCTGTTGAAATTAATTAATAATCAGTTGTATTATTTGATATTACATGTTGAAATTAATTAGTATATAAACCAATTATACATAATATGCTGATGATTAAGTTAACCATTGGATGTATTAACTTACAATATTTTGTAATGTATTAATAATTCTACGTATTTATTAAAGTATGTTTTTGAAATTAATTAATAGCTATACCTACGAACATACGACTTAGGAGCAGGAGTAGGCCACTCGGCCCCTCGATCCTCCTCCGCCATTCAATAAGATCACGGCTGATTTGAATTTAGCCTCAACCCCACATTCCCGCCCACCCCCGATAAACTTTCACGCCTTGTTAATCGAGATTCTATCTCGCTTGGCCTTAAAAATATTCAAAGTCTCTGTTCCCACCATATTTTGGGGAAGAGAGGTCAAAGACCCACGACGCTCTGAGAGAAAATGCTCCACCTCATCTCTTAATAAATACTGAAAGTTGAAATTTTAAACTGTTTGTTCTGATCATATGTTGAATAAAACATGATCCACAGCTTAGAAATATGGCTGCTGGTGTCAATGGGTACCCGCAAAATACTGACCCAGTAGATACCAAAAATTATAACCCTCTAATTATCAGAGATGGGCCGCACATTCGGAAGATAACTACTGAGAGAGTCCCACACTGTTGGAGGGTCAGCACTGAAGTGGCATGACACTTTTTGAGGGCCTGTGCTGAGGAAGCACCGCATTGTAGGAAGGTCAGCACTGAGGGAGCCCCGCACTGTCAGAGCGACAATTCTGATGTAGCGTCTAGCTGTCTGGGGTTCAGTACTGACGATGTGTTCCATTGTCGGAGAGTCAGTATGGAGGGAGCGCCGAGCTGTTTGAGGGTCAATAATGAGGTTTTGCGCCTATCAGAAGGGGTATTACTGAGAGAGTGCAGCACTGTTGGAGGGTCAGTGCTGAAGAAGTACCTCGCTGTTGGAGGGTGAGTGCTAAGGACATGCATGCACTGCCGGAGGTTCAGTAATGTGGTTCTGCTGTACAGTTGGAGGGTCAGTGCCATGGGTTTGCCGCAGCAGCAGAGTCAGTAAAGAGGTAGAGAAGCAGTGTTAGAGGGGCAGTAAAGAGGGAGAGCCACACTGTCGGAGTGTCACTACTGACGGAGTGCCGCACTGTCAGACGGTCAGTTCTGAGGGAGCATCCCAGTGTCGGATGATCAGTTCTGAGTTAGCGTTTCTCTTTCAGAAGGCCAGTTCTGAGGGACGTTCGCACCGTCGGAGGATCAGTCTTGAGGAAGCGCCGCGTTGTCAGAGGTTCAGTGCTGAGGGGGCGTCGCATTGTCGGAGGGTGAGTTCTGAGGCAGTGTTGCTCTGTCCGGGGGTCAGTTCTGAGGGAATGCCACATGGTCAGAGGGTCAGGACTGAGGGAGTGATGTACTGTCGAGGGTCGATACTGAGGGAGTGCTGCACTGTTGGAGGGTCAGTACTGAGGGAGTGCCGCACTGTAGAAGTGTCAGCTTTGGAGAAGCAAAGCACTGTTGGAGGGTCAGAACTTAGGGAGCGCCGCACTGCCCGTGGGTTTGTTCTGAGGGATTGTCGTACTGTCAAAGAATCAGTACTGAGGGAGTACCAGACGCTTGGTGGGTCAGGATTGAAGGGGTGCTGCACTGTCGGAGAATCAGCACTGGGGGCCGAATGCACCTTCGGTGGGTCAGTATTCTGAGGGCGACTCACTGCCAGAGGGTCAGGACTGAGGGAGTGATGTACTATCGGAGGGTCTGTACTGAGGGAGTGCTACACTGTCGGATGGTCAGTATTGAGGGAGCGCCGCACTGTACAAGGGTCAGCTTTGGAGAAGCGCCGCACTGTTGGAGGGTGAGTGCCGAATGAGTGCTGCACTGTCAGAATGTCTTTACGGAGGGATTGCTGCACTGTAGGCTTTTGATTACTGAGGGTATGGCGCCTTGTCGGAGAGTCACTACTGTGGGAGCGCCTCACTGTCGGAGGGTCAGTGCTGAGGGTGCGCCGCACTGTCGGATGGTCAGTACTGAGGGTGCGCCACACTGTCGGAGGGTCAGTACTGAGGGAGCGCCGCACTGTCGGAGGGTCTGTGCTGAGGGTGCGCCGCACTGTCGGAGTGTCAGTGCTGAGGGAGAGCCACACTGTCGGAGGGTCAGCGCTGAGGAAGCGCTGCACTGTCGGAGAGTCAGTGCTGAGGGAGCGCCACACTGTCGGAGGGTCAGTGCTGAAGGAGTGCCGCACTGTCGGAGGGTCAGTGCTGAGGGTGTGCCGCACTGTCGGAGGGTCAGTGCTGAGGGTGTGCCGCACTGCCGGAGGGACAGCACTGGCGAAGCGCGTTACTGTGTTACTGTGCTGAGGAAGTGCCGCACTGTCTGATGGTCAGTATTGAGAGGGCGTCGCACTGTCGGAGATTCAGTTCTGAGGGAGTGCCGTCCTGTCAGAGGGTCATTACTGAGGGAGTGCTGCCCTGTTGGAGGGTAAGCACTGAGGGTGTACCTCGCTGTCACAGATTCAGTACTGAGTGATTGCTGCACTGTCGGAGTGACAGCACTGAGTGTGCCCCGCACTGTTGGATGCTCAATTCTGTCGTAGCGCCTCAATATCAGAGGGTCTGTATTGAGGGAGGACAGCACTGTCAGAGAGTACGTACACAGGAAGTGCCGCACTGTCAGAGTGACAGCACTGAGGGAGCCAGGCATTGAGGGGGATCTGCACTGGCAGCAATTCTAACATGCAGAAATAACCAGTGGGGCATGTATTGAGATCACTGAATGGTCTGCTCCTGAGGAACATAACCTTAAATTTAGATTTGGGCCATTCAGAGTTAATGTCCGGATTCGCATAGAAACACACAAGCCCATGGGAAGTAGTTTGAATTGTCAATTGCGAATGTCAAGTCATAAATTGATGGGTCTGTGTTACATAACATATTAAAGGTTCTGTGTGCCAGCTGAGTCACTGTTTTAATAATACAGATGGGCTGTAGACCCCCTGATTACTGGAACAAGGCGAAGGGAATGTATTACCTTCTCCTGTTCTCATATTTCAAACAGCTCTCTGTTCCCTTGCTCCTGTTTGTACATGTTCCTGGATGTGTGGTTTCTGAGAGATCTTATCTCCAACTCTGTTGTAAACAGTTGGCGCCGAACACAATAACTTCAGAAATACATATAGACTGACCTTTTCTTTGTTCTGATACACATTGTGCAGTATTCAAATCTGCTCAGCACAGAGCCTCTCTCCATCACGCAACCTCAGTATTGACAATGTCCCCATAGTGAGGGTGAGGGGGAAGCTGAAAAACTACCCTGCACCGTGGAGTTAGCTCACTGAACCGGCCATGGAAGAACATTAGAAATAGGGGCAGGAGGAGGTTAATCTCACCCTGTACAATTAAAAAGCTCCGTTTGCTTCGATAAATTAGACTTCAATTAATTTAGCAGTGAACAGGCTGATCACTGGAACCTGAATTAACCCTTCAAACTGACTCAGCTCAACAGAGACAGAACCATCAGGCAGAGTCTCAGCCACTGAATTAGCGAATAATACTGACGTTTATTGAACAGAAGCAAAATAAAACAAACATAAGCTTATAAAACAATCAAAGATTCATCAACCAGCTTGCCGAATTATGTATAATTTATGAAATATCTAATACCAGGAAACAAAAAGAAAAGCATATTAATCAAGGTAACACTCCCAGCCTCACACTTGAAGCGTTAACACATTGATGTTAATGATCGGGTGGAACTCACTACCAATCGGTCAAAATGTTGACAACGTGTCCATGACTCTGCATCACGCTCGGGAATCGGCCTGTTCATCCACATGAAGATTCACGGCAGGAAGTGGCCACCCCGAGTAGATATCATCCTCTAATCGAGGGACAGCCGAAGGTGAGGACAATTTGCTATCCAGCTTGGTGATGTGACCAAGCTTGAGCACAGAACTCTCCGTCCCCTCATAAATTCATTAGTAAAGATTGTAAATTTGGTGAGAATGGGGATAGATGAAGATTACTGTGGGCCAGGTGATGGACAAAGTGGGGTTTGTGAGTGAAATGGAAAATCAGTCCGTCACAAGGTAATAAGCCAAAGAGTGTGACTTCAAATTTTTATTTAAAATGTCTATATACAAACAGGACAGTTTTAGGACGAAGCTCGATACAGAATAAAGATCTCTCTACAATAATAATCCCAGGAAAGGCACAGCATGATTTTAGATACAGAGTAAAGCTTCCTATAAACTCTTTCCATCAAACAATCGCAGGGCTGGTACAGCAAGGGGTTAGAGACAGAGGAAAGCTCCCTTCACACTATCCCAATCAAACATTCCCAGGACAGGTACAGCCTGGGGTTCGACATAGGGTAAATCGCCCTGTACACTGTTACCATCAAACACTCCCAGGACACGTACAGCCCGGTGTTCGACATAGAGTAAATCTCCTTGTGCACTGTTACCATCAAACACTCCTAGGACAAGTACAGCACGGGGTTAGATACAGGTTAAATCCACCACTAAACTGCCCCCATCAAACAATCTCAGGACAGGTACAGCACGGGGTTAAATACAGCTTAAATCCACCACTACACTGCCCCCATCAAACACTCCCAGGACAGGTACAGCACGGGGTTAGATACAGCTTAAATCCACCACTACACTGCCCCCATCAAATACTCCCAGGACAGGTACAGCACGGGGATAGATACAGAGTGAAGCTCCCTCTTCATTGCCCCCATCAAATACTCCCAGGACAGGTACAGCACGGGGTTAGATACAGAGTAAAGCTCCCTCTACACCGTCCCCATCAAACACTCCCAGGAGAGGTACAGCACGGGGTTCGATACAGAGTAAAGCTCCCTCTACACTTCCCCCATCAAACACTCCCAGGTCAGGTACAGCACGGAGTTAGATACAGAGTAAAGCTCCCTCTACACTTCCCCCATCAAACACTCCCAGGTGAGGTACAGCACGGAGTTAGATACAGCTTAAATCCACCTCTACACTTTCCACATCAAACACTCCCAGGGCAGGGACTGCACGGGGTAAGATACAGATTGAAGCTACCTCGAGTTGCCAGCCCTCCCCGCTGGCCATCCCTGGCCTCACGTCCTTTTACTGGTGTTATTACTTCTCTTGGTTTCGCCCAGTGAGGCCGTGGTCTCCCCGCCACTCATCTTTTCATCATCCCATTCCGAACACCACTGTTTACTGATTATAACAGATTTACCCAGGTTCAGTGTTTACTGATTAACGTTGACTAATGCATTGAAAGTGATTCATTATTTACTGATGATTCGTGAATTAAAATGGTGCAAAGGTAAGGTTAGATGAACTGAATGCAATTGTTTAAATGTTATTTAATATTCTTAATACAAATATAAGTAAGTTAAACTTTATTTTACTAAATATTATATTTAACAGCTAAGTGCATGTTTAAGTGGCATATGGTTTTTAAATCACGTAATTAATACATTGCAGAGAGAGGACAGATGGCAAATCAACGAGGAATATAAATATATAAGAGAGAGAGCGAGAGAGAGCAACCCAGTGTGAAAATCGAGTAATTTAATGAACAAATTAATGAGAGACAGAGAGAGAGCAACCCAGAGTGCCAATAGAGGAGGAATGTAATAAATAAATTAGAGAGAAAGAGAGCAGGCCAGTATGCAAGTGGAAGAGGAATGAAACTAATTAATTAGAGAGTGGGTAAACCAGTGTGCAAATAGAGGAGGAGTATGATTACTAAATTAGAGGGGGATAGTGCAACACAGTGTGCACAAAGAGGAGAAATGTAATTAATAAATGAGAGACAGAGCAACCCAGTGTTCAAATAGATGAGAAATGTAATTAATAATTGAGAGAGAAAAAAAAAAGTGTGCAAATAGCGGATGAATGTAATTAATACGTATAGAGAGTGAGTGAGAGAGAGAGAGAGAGAGAGAGAGAGAGAGAGAAATCCAGTTTGCAGAAAGAGGAGGAATACACTTAAAGAATTATGGAGAGAGAGCAAGCCAAATGTGCAAATAATGCAGGGATGGAATTCAATAAAATTATATAGAGAGAGCAACCCAGTGCAAAAATAGAACAGGAGAAGAGTTAGTAAATTAGAGACGGAGAAACAGGGAAACCCAGCGTGCAAATAGAGGAGCAAACTAATTAATCAATTAGATAGAGTCCAGTCTGCAAATAGAGTATGAATGGAATCGTTTAAAGATAGATTAGACAACCCAGTCTGCCAATAGAGAAGGAATGTAATTAATACATTAGAGAAAGAGAGAGCAACCCAGTGGGTAAATAGAGGAGCAATGTATTTAATGAATTAGATGGAGCAACCCAGATTCTGAATAGAGGAGGCATGCAATTAACAAATTAGAGAAAGGGAGCAACTGGCGGCGAAAATAGAAGAGGGGTGTCACTAATAATTTGGAGTGATAGAGAAACCCAGTGTGCAAAGAGAGGAGGAAGGCAATTCATATATGACAGAGAGTGAGGGCAACCCAGTGTGCAAATACAGGAGGAATTCAGTTCATAAATGAATGGGAGAGGGGTCGAGAGCAAGCATGTTAACGAAGGGAGGATTCATAGAGTCATAGAGGTCTTCAGCACAGAAAAGGGCCATTCAGCCCATCGAGCTCGCTCCGGTCAAACAAGTACCTAACTATGCTAATCACATTTTCCAGCACTGGAATCGCAAATGTGCATCGAAACACTTCTTAAATGTTATGAGGGTTTCTGTCTCTACCACCCTTTCAGGCTTTAATTTCCAGATTCCCACCACCCTCTGGGTGAAAAGAAATCTTCCTCACATCCCCTCTAAACATCCTGGCCCTTAACTTAAATCTCTGCCCCCTGGTTGTTGATCCCTCCACCAAGGGGAAAAGTTCCTTTCTGTCTACACTATCTACCTCAGCACTTTATACAACTCAATCATACCCCCTCTCAATCTCCTCCGCTCCAGGGAAAATAATCCCATTCTGTCCAGTCTCTCCTAATAACTAAAATTTTCAAGCTCAGGCAACATCTTGGTAAATCTCCTCTACACTCTCTCGAGTGCAATCACAGCCTTCCCGTAATGCAGATTCCAGAACTACACGCAATACTCTAGCTATGGCCTAACCAGCGTTTTAAGCAGTTCCAGCATGACCTCCCTGCTCTTATATTCTATATCTCGGCTAGTAAAGGAAAGTATCCCATATGTCTCTTTAACCACCTGTTCCACCTGTCTCACTAACTTAAAGGACTGGTGGACATGCACACCAAGATCCCTCTGATCCTTAGTACTTCCAAGGGTCCTACAATTCATCGTGTATTCCCGGGACTTTATTTGTCCTGCCCAAGTGCATCATCTCACACTTATTTGGATTAAATTCCATTTGCCACTGATCAGCCCACCTGACCAGCCAGTCAATATCCTACTGTAATCTAAGGCTATCCTGACAAATGTTTGCCAACCCAACAATTCACGTGTAATCCGCGAACGTAATGATTAACCCTCCTGCATTGAAGTCTAAGTCGTTTATACGTACCAAAAACAGCAAGAGACCCAATACAGATCCCTGTGGAAACCCAATGGACACAGGGATGCAGTCAGAAAAACATCCTCGTCCATCACTCTCTGGTTCCTGCCACTCAGCCAATTGCGGATCCAACTTGCAAAATTGTCTTGGATCACATGCTCTCTTACCTTTGTTATCAGTCTCCCATGCGGGACCTTATCAAAAACCCATGCTGAAGGCCGAGTAGGCTACATAAAATGATCTGTCCTCCACAAACCTGGTCAAACTTTCGGAAAATTCAATCAAATTGATCAGACATGAACTCTCCTTAAGAAAACCAAGCTCACTCTCCTTGATTAATCCCTGCCTCTCCAAGTGTAGATTAATTATCTACCTCAGAATTGCTTCCAATGGCTTCCCCAACAGTGAGGTTTGACCGATTCTCCTTTAGATCCATGCTTTATACGTCCCTCTCTTCTTGAATACCGGTACCACGTTGGCTGCCCTCCAGTAAACTGGTAACTCTCCTGCAGCCAGAGGAGTATTGAAAATTATTATCTACGCCACTGCTATCTCCTCCCTTGCCTCAATCAACAGCCTGGGATACACTCGATCTGGGCATGGAGATTTATCTAATTTAAAGCCTTCCAGACCACTTAGAAACTCCTCCCTTTCTATACTAATTTAATGTATTACATCACAGCACTTCAGCCTTATTTCCATACCCATGTCAATCGTCTCACTTGTGAACACCGACACAAAGTATTCACTTTGAACCCTCCCTATATTTTCCGGCTCCACACACAAATTACCACTATGGTCCTTAATGGGCCCTACTCATTCCTAAATTATCAATTTACTCTTAATGCAATTGTAAAATAACTTGGGATTTTCCTTTATTTTACCAGCTAATGTTTTCTCATGCCCCCTTTATGGTCTCCTAATTTTCCTTTTATGTGCCCCCTCTTCATGTCCTATACTCCTCTAGGGCTACCGCTGCTTCGAGCCCTTGATATCTGCCATAAGCATCCCGTTATCTCAGTATCCAATCCTGTATATCCCTTGACGTCCAGGGTTCCCTGGATTTGTTGGTTCAACTCTTTGTCTTTCCTGAAATACGTTGGCCCTGTACTCACCCTATTTCCCTGTTGAATGAGCCCCACTGCTTTGACATAGATTTTCCTGAAAGTAGCTACTCCCAGTCCACTCTGGCCAAACCATATCTGATCTTATTAAAATCGGCCTTCCCCCAATTTAGAACTCTTATTTATGGACTTTTCCTTTTCAATAACAACATTTAATCTAATGGAGTTATGATCACTATCTTCAAAATGCTCCCCACTGATACCTCTGCTGCTTGCCCGGATTCATTTCCTAATATTTAGTCCAGGACCGCTTTCTCTCCTGTAGGACCCTCTACATACTGGCTTAAAAAGTTCTCTAGGATGGATTTGAAAAATCCTGCTCCCTCTAAACTTTTCACACTCTGACCAAACCAGTTAATGTTGGGGAAGTTGAAATCCCCCACTACTAGCACCACATCATTTTCACACTTCTCTGAAATTTGCCTAAGCATCTGTTCTTCTATTTCTCTCTGGCTGTTCGGGGGCATATAGTAAACTCCCAGCAATGTGATTTCTCCTTTTTTGATTTTCAGTTCTACCCATAAGGCTTCATTTGATGAGCATTCTAAGATGTCATCCCTCCTTACTGCTGTAATTGATTCCTTGATCAATATTGCAAAAACACCACCTCATTTAAATCCGTCCATGTCTTGCCTGAAGGCCAGATGTCCTGGAATATTGAGCTTCCAATCCTGCCCCTCTCTCTACCATGTCTCTGTGACAGCAATGACATCATACGTCCATGTGTTGATTTGTGCTCCCAACTCATGTGCCTTATTCGTCAGATTCCTTGCATAATAATAATTACCCTCAAACCCTACCAAACTCGCTTTTTCCTTAACTGGCCCATAATTTCTATGCCTTCGAGACTCACTTGCCCTCTCTTCTAATTTTGGTTGTGCATCTCCCCTTGCTGAACCTTCTCTCAGGATCCCATTCCCTTCCAGGTCAGTTTAAATTCTACTCAGAGGACGATTGCAATTGATAAATTAGGTAGAGAGACAAGGAAGACCCCTGTGCAAATAGGGGAAAATATAATTTAAAAATTAGAGAGAAAGCAATCCAGTGTGAAAATAGACAGAGAATGCAATTAATTAATCACAGAGACAGCAACTCAGTGTGCAAATACAGGTTGAATGCAATTTAAAAACAACAGAGGAGGAGACACAAAAGGCCCTGTGCAAATAGATAACGAATGCAATTTATTAATTGGTGAGAAAGATAACAACCCAGTGTGCAAATAGAGGAGAAATGCAATTAATATGACCCCATGTGTTTTCCAGAATCTCCTACTCTGGTCATCATTGTTCAGTACTGAGGGAGCGCTGCACTGTGAGATCGTGAGTGCTGAGGAGGTGGTGCAATGCGGGAGGGTCAGTTATGTGGGAGCGCAGCAATGTCTGAGGGTCGGCACTGAGGGGATGTTGCCATTTCGGATGGTCAGTGCTGAGGGGGTGCCACAATGTCGAATGGCCAGTGCTGAGGGAGTGCTGCACTGTTGGAGGGTAAGTAATGACGGAGAGGCGCATTCTCGGAGGGTCAGTACTGAATGAGCACCGCAACGTCGGAGGGTCAGTACTGAGGGAGTGCTTCACTGTTGGGGGACCAGTATTCAGGGGGTGCCGCACTGTCAAAGGGACGGTAATGTGGGAGTAAGGCACTGTCGGAGGGTGATTACTGAGGGAGAGCCACGCTGTCAGTGGACAGTAATGATGGAGTGCTGCACAGTCGGAGGATCAGTGCTCTGGGTGTAATGAACTGTCAGAGAGTAAGTCCAGGGGTACCGCAGCACAATTGGATGGTATGTACTGAGGGAGTTCCCTACTGTCGGATGAATGTACTGAATCTGTGATCCTAACATGGAGGCATAATCTGTTGCCCGTCTATTGAGATCATTGAGTGATCTGCTCCCGACGGAAACATAATTCAAATTAGATTTGGGACATTCAGGGCGAATGTCAGGAATGACAGAATCACACACTAGACTATGGAAAGCTGTTCCATGTGTCAATTGGGAATTTCAAGACATAGATTGATGGGTTTGTGTTGCGAAAGGCTATTAAAGGTTCTGAGTGCAAGCTGGGTCGCTGTTGTACTAATACAGATGTGCGGTAGGCCCCCTGAATACTGGAACAAGGCTAAGTGGATGTATTACCTTCTCCTCTTCTCATATTTCAAACATCTCTCTGTTCCCTTGCTCCTGTTCCTGGATGTGTGGTTTCGGAGAGATCTTATCTCTACCTCTGTTGTGAGCAGTTGCTGCCAAACACAGTAACATCACAACTTTTCAACCAGCTGCCATTGTCTTGTTTCTGACACATGACGTGCAGCATTCAAATCTGCTCAGCACAGAGCTTGTCTCCATCACACAACCTCAGTGTTGACAATGGTCCCATGGTATGGGTTAGGGGGAGTGGAAAATCTACCCTGCACCCTGGGGTTAGCTCACTGAACCGGCCATTGAAGTGCATAGGGGCAAAATGAGGTTAATCTTACCCTGTACTTTTAAAAAGGGGTGTCTGTCTTTATAAACTTAGACTTGAATTAATTTATCAGTCAAGAGGCTAAATTCTGGATCCAGAATTAACCATTCAAACTGATTTATTTCGGCAGAGCAAGAACCATCAAGCAGAGTTTCAGACACTGTATTTGCGAATGATACTGACGTTTATTGGACAGAAAGAAATTCAAACAACAATGCACTTATCAAACAATGAAAGATTCATCAATCAACTTGCAGAATTATTTATAACACCTCATGTAACTGCTAAGAGTGGACAAAGGGAAAAGTGTATTTATCACTGAAACCTTACAGGACACACACTTGAAGTGTTAACGCTTTGATGTTTATGACTAGGAGGAGCTCACTACCAATCGATCAAAATGGAGACAACGTATCCAACATTCTGCATCACGCGTTGATCCGCCATCTCTTATTGATGAGGCACAGCGGCCGCAGGGCAAGGAAGGGAAGGAAGAAACTCCTGCTCTCCTGTTCCCAATACCTGGTGGGATGTCCTGCCCCTTGTTCCCGAAGCTCTGCGGCTCTACAATCGGACTGTTCATCCACATGAAGACCCAGGGTAGGAAGTGGCCACCCCGATGTTGTATCCTCAAATCGAGGGACAGCCGAAGACGAGGACAGTTTGCTATCCGGCTTGGTCTTGTGACCAAGCTTGGACACAGAACACTCCGTCCCCTAATTAAGTCATTGTTACAGATTGTAAATTTGGTGAGAATGGGGATTGGTGAAGGTTACTGGGGACCAGGCGGTGGTCAATGGTGGGGTTGGGAGTGAGGTAGAAAATCAGTACGTCACAGGGCTACTAATACAGGGAGTGTGACTTCAAATTGCATCCCTGGGGCTTGAGAATTTGGATTTAAAAACAAGCCTGTACGCAAGCAAGACAGTTATAGAGGAAGGTTAATATATTGTAATTCTCCCTCTTCACTGTCCCCATGAAACACCCACAGGACAGGTATAGCATGGGATACGTACAGAGTAAAGCTCCCTCTGCAATGCCCACATCAAACACTCGTAGGTCAGTTACAGCACGGGGTTAGATTCTGAGTAAATCTTCCTCTTCACTGTCCAAAACAAACACTCCCAGGACAGGAACAGCACAGGGTTAAATAAAGAGTAAGGCTCCCTCTACACTGTCCCCATCAAACACTCCCAGGACAGGTATTGCACGGGGTTAGATACATTGTAAAGCTCCGTCTACACTGTCAACATCAAACTCTCCCAGGACAGGTACAGCACAGGGTTGGATACAGAGTAAATCTCACTCTACACTGTCCCCATCAAACACTCCCAGGTCAGGTACAGCACGTGGTTAGATTCAAAGTAATTCTCCCTCTACACTGTCCCCAACAAACACTCCCAGGGCAGGGACAACACGGGGTTAGATTCAGAGTAAGTCTCCCTCTACACTGTCCCCATCAAACACTCACAGGGCAGGTGCGGTAGGGGTGTGATACAGACGGAAGCTCCCTCGAGTTGCCTCCCCTCCCCGCAGACGCCTGTTTAAGTGGAAAATTATTCTTAAATTATTTGATTCGCAAATTACAGGGAAAGAGATAGTAACCCAATGTGCAAATAGTTTGGGAAACTAATTAATCTATTAGAGAGAGAGTAACCCAGCGTGGAACAGAGGGGTAATCTGACTAAAAGTTGAGAGAGAGAGGGAGAGGAACCCGTTATTAAATGGTAGGATGTAACTAATTAATGAGGGAGAGGATTGGACCAATCCAGTGTGCAAGTAGTGGAGAAATGTAATTAATAAATTAGAGAGAGCGAGGGCACCCCAGTGTTCAAATTGAGGCGGAAATAAATTAATAAATTAGAGAGGGAGAGAGAGAAGTCTAGTGTGCAAATAAAGGAGGAAAGAAATTAATAAATTAGAGAGCGAGAGAGATACCAACACTATGCAAATTGAGGAGGAATGCAATTAATAAATTAGAGAGAGAGATCAACCTAGTGTGCAAACATAGGAGGAAATAAATTAATAAATTGGAGAGAGGGAGCAACCCAATGTCCAAACAGAGGAGGAAAGAAATTAATAAATTAGAGGGAGAGAGAGAGAGAGAGAGAGTGAGCGAGAGAGATAGCAACACTGTGCAAATTGAGGAGGAATGCAATTAATAAATTGGAGAGAGAGAGATCAACCCAGTGTGCAAACATAGGAGGAAATAAATTAATAAATTGGCGAGAGGGAGCAACCCAATGTCCAAACAGAGGAGGAAAGAAATTAATAAATTCGAGAGAGAGAGCCATCCAGATAGCAAAATGAGCGACATAATTAATAATTTAAAGACAGAGAGAACAACCCAGACTGCCAATAGAGGAGCAATGTAATTAATATATTACAGCGAGAGGGACAGAGAGAGCATCCCAACGTGTCAGTAGAGAAGCAATGCAATTAATAAATGAGAGAGAGAGAGATAGAGCGAGAGAGAGCGAGAGAGAGAGAGAGATGTCTAGTGTGCCAATAGAGCAGGAATGTAATTCATAAATTGGAGATAGAGCAACCTAGTGTACAAAGAGAGGAGTAATGCAATTAATAAATTAGAGAGAGAGCAAAACTGTCTGCAAATAGAGGAGGATTTTGATTAACAAAATAGCGAGAGGCCAACACAGTGTACAGAGGAGGAATTTAATTTATAATTTTGAGGGAGAGAGCAAACCAGTGTGCAAATAGAGGGGGAATGCAATTAATAAATTAGAGAGAGAGAAAGTACCCCAATGTGCAAATGGAGGTGGAATGTAATTAATGAATTAGAGTGAGAGAGAGAGCAAACCAGTGTGCAAATTGTGGAGGAATGTAATGCTTAAATTAGAGGGAGAGAAACCAAGTGTGAAAATAGAGGAGGAATTTAATTAATAAAATTCCGAGAGAGAGAGCAAACCAGTGTGCATATAAAGGAGGAAGGAAATTTATGAATTTGGGAGAGAGAGAGAGCAGACCAGTGCGCAAATAGAAAATGAGTACGATTAAATTAGAGAGAGAGAGAGAGCAAGCCAGTGTGCAAATAGAGGAGGAATGCAATTAATAAATTAGAGAGCAAGATGGAGCGAGCCAGTGTGCAAACAGCGGAAAAAATTATTGTATCAATTTGAGAGAGAGAGAGAAAAACCTGTGTGCAAATAGAGGAGAAATGTAACTTATAAATTGGAGAGAGCAACTCAGTGTGCAAATAGAGGGTGAATGTAATTAATAAATTAGAGAGAGAGCAAGCCAGTGTACAAATAGAGGAGGAAAATAATTTTAAAAATAGAAAAAGAGCAACACGGTGTGCAAATAGAGGAGGATTGTAATTAATAAATTAGAGAGAGGGAGAGAGAGGGGAGGGGGAGGGGAGGAGGGGAGGGTGGGTGGGGGTGCGGCAAACCTGGGTGCAAGAGTAGGAGGAATGTAATTTAAAAATTAGAAAAATAGCAACACAGTGTGCAAGTAGAGGAGGGATGTGATTAATAAATTAAAGAGAGAAAGAGAGAGAGCAACCCAGTGTGCAAAGAGAGGAGCAATTTAATTTATGAATTAGAGAGAGAGAGTGAGAGCGAACTATTGTGCAAAGAGAAGATAAATATAATTCATACATGAGAGAGAGAGAAAGCAAACCAGTGTGCAAATAGACGAGGAATTAAATTTATAAATTTGATAGCGTGAAAGCGAGCAAGTATGCAAGTAGAAGAGAAATGCAATTAATAAATTAGAGAGAGAGCAAACCAATTTGCAAATAAAGGAGGAATGTACTTGATAAAGTTGAGAGAGAGAGAGAGAAAGCAAACCAGTGTGCTATTAGAAGATCAATACAATTAATAAATTAGAGAGAGAGGGGGCAAGCCAGTGTGCAAAAAAAGGGGGAAATGTAATTCATATATGTGGGACAGAGAGTGAGTGCATCTGAGTGTGCAAATGTAGGAGGATTTCAGTTAATAACTGAAAGAGAGAGAGATTGAGAGTGAAAATATTTGCAGAGGACGAATGAAATTGATCAGTTAGGAAGAGTGACAAAGCAGGCAATTGCACAAATAGAAGAGGAATATAATTAACAAATTAAGGAGAGAGCAATCCAATGTGCAAATAAAGGACAGATGCAATTAAATAACTACAGAGGGAGAGAGAGAGTAACCCAGTTTGCACGTTGAATAAGAATAGAATTGATAAATTAGAGAGAGGGAGGGAGCATCCCAGTGTGCACATAGAGGGCTAATGCAATTAAGTAAATACAGTGGGGGAGAGTTCTATACAATGTTCAAGTAGATAACGAATGCAATTCATACCTTGGGGAGATTGAGGTAAATGTACAAAAAGAGGAGAAATACAATTAATAAAACTCCATTGCTTTTCAAAATGTGTTCCAGTGGTCATCACTGGATAGTACTGAGGGAGCGCTGCACTGTCACTTAGCGGATGCTGAGGACGTGTTGCAATGTCGGAGGGTTAATACTGAGGGAGTGCTGCGTCGTCGGATGGTCAGTACTGAGGGAGTGCCGCTATGTTGGAGTGTCAGTACTGAAGGAGTGCTGCCATGTACATGGTCAATGCTGAGGGTGCGCCGCACTGTCGGAGGATCAGTACTGTGGGAGTGCTGCACTTCCAGATTTAGAGTACTGAGAAGGTGTTGCTATGTCGGAGGGTCAGTGCTGAGGGATTGCCGGACTGTCGGAGGGTCAGTAATGTGAGAGCACTGAACTGTCGGAAGGTAAATACTGAGGGTCCACAGCACTGTTGGAGGGTGAATGCCTAGCGAACACTACACTATCATAGGGACATTAGTCAGGGAGCACCACACTGTCGGAGGGCCAGTAGTGATGGAGCGCCATCATGGAGGGTCAGCACTGAGGGGATGCTACACTGATGGAGGATCAGTACTGAGGCAGCCAGTGTAACATGGAGGAATAATCTATTTGAAAAGTGTTGAGATTACTGAGTGGTCAGCTCCCGAGGTACATAACTTTACAATTAGATTTGGGCAATTCAGGGTAAATGTCCGGAATCACACAATCACACACAAGCCAGTGGAAAGCTGCTCCCTGTGTCAAATGGGAATGTCAGACATAGTTCGATGTGTCTGTGTTACGTAAGGATGTTAAAGGAACTGCGTGTCCACTGGGTCACTGTTGTAATAATACAGATGTCTGATGGACCACCTGAACACTGGAACAAGGCGAAGGGAGTGTATTAACTTCTCCTGTTCTCATATTTAAAACAGCTCTCTGTCCCCCTGCTCCTGTTTGCACATGTTCCTGGATGCGTGGTTTCTGAGAGATCTTATCTCCACCTCTGTTGTGAACAGTTACTGTCAAACACAGCAACCTCACAAATATTTAGAGGCTGACCTTTCCTTGTTTTTGATACACGGTGTGCAGCATTCAAATCTGACCAGCACAGAGCCTGTCTCCATCACACAACCTCAGTATTGACAATGGCCCCATAGTGCGGGTGGCGGGGAGATGAAAACCTACCCTGCAACCTGGAGTTAGCTCACTGAACCACCCATCGAAGAACATTAGAAATAGGAGCAGGAGAAGGTGAAACTCACCCTCTAGATTTTGAAGTGGTTTTTGTTTTTATAAACTTAGACTTGAATTAATTTAGCAGTGAACAGGCTAATTAGAGGAACTTGAATTAACCATTCAAACTGACTTAGTTTGACAGAAACAGAACAATCAGGCAGAGTCTCAGAAACTGAATTGGCGAATAATACTGACATTTATTGACCAAACGCAAAATGAAACAACAATGCACTTATCAAACAATTAAAGATTTATCAACCAACTTGCAGAATTATTTACAAATTATCAAATAAAAAATAGGAGGAGACAAAGACAGATGTGTTTATAAGAACGAAACCTAAAAGGACTCACACTTGAATAGTTAACACATTGACAATAATGACGGGGAGCAGCTCACTGCCAAACGGTCAAAATGGCGACAACGTGTCCATCCCTCTGCATCACGCTCGAGAATCGGCCTGTTCTCCAACATGAAGATACACGGCAGAAAGTGGCGACCCCGAGAAGACATCACCTTCAAATCGAGGGACAGGCGAAGATGAGGACAAATTAATACCCAGCTTGGTGTTGTGGCCAAGCTTGGACACAGAACACCCAATCCCCTTATTAAGTCAGTGATACAGATTGTAAATTTAGTGCAGCTGGAATTTGATGAAGATTATTGGGGAGCAACCAATGGATAATGTGAGGTTTGGGACTGAGACCGAAAATCAGTCCGTTACTGGTTTACTAATACAGAGAGTGTGACTTCAAATTGCACTCCTAGGGTTTGAGAACTTGAGTTTAAAAACAAGTCGGTATACAAACAGCCTCTACCAGAATAAGCCACTGACAGATTGCGAATGTTATAGGGATTTTCACAGTGAAGATTCTCTCTCTAAACACTGACCATTAAGATTTCACATCACAACTTGCCAAGGCTCCTTGACAGCACTTTCCAACCTGATGAAACAAACAAATTTGAAGGACAAGGGCAGCGGATTCATGGGAACGCCACCACCTGCAAGTCTCCCTCCAAATCACACACCATCCTGACTTGGAACTCTGTCAGCCGTTCCTTGACTGTCGCTACGACAACATCCTGGAAATGCCTCCCTAACAGCGCTGTGGGTTGACCTACACCATATGGAATGCAAAGGTTCAAGAAGGCACCTCAGCACCACCTCCTCAAGGTCGATAAGTGATGGGCAATAAAAGCTGGCCCAGCCAGAGATGCTCACAACCCAAGAAGCAATGAAAATATATACCCGGACCATTACACAATGTTGTCTAGAAAATGCTCAAGCCTGTTGCCAATTGGAAACCCCCTACACCTTTAATGATGGACAACTGAAGACAGGTTAGGTTACAGGAAAAGAAAACTTCCAAATATCAGGTGAGATGTTTCCTTGTTTTGTTTTCAAAAATCCTTTTATGAAAAATACTTTAATTTGCATGGTTGCTGCCACAATGTGCATCATTGCTGAATTTATCAGCCAACCAGCGCAGCCAATGTTCACATGTGAATCCCGTATAATGAGCGGTGTTGAATGTATTGTTACAGAGACTGACACCACTCACAGTAGCTTGTACCTGAGAGTGAAGAAGAAGCTAATTGACTGACCCCCGCTGAATCTTACACAGCAGCATCTCATTTGGGGTCCCTGGTAAGCAGTTCACATATGAATCGACCTTTTAACAAGTTCAGGAATTTGTCACTTGCTGGGCATTGGCTTGGTGGTGTGTGTGCTGCTTTTCCTGTACGCTGACATTGCTCAGCAATGGAACAGGATTCGAATGTTGGCAAGGTGTCTCAGGAGGGGAGCTGGAGGAGCAGCTATAGAAGAGAGCAGGAATGCCAGGAATACTAATGATTTAAAAAATTGTGTTTTGGGAATTGAACAAGGAAAAGCGAAGGATTCGAGTGAATGAATTGATTTAAATTAAGAGCATGTAAGCAAGTGAACTTCACCTCTGGCTGTAGAGGTCTCATTGAGAGAAGGAGGTAGAGCATGCACTACCTGTTGGTGCTCCAGTGAGAGGGGGAGGTAGGTCTTGCACTAAATGTTGGTTTTCCAGTGAGAGGGAGAGATACGTTTCACCTATTATAAATCGATATAATCAATAATCCACTGTCCCACTCTCTAATTACTTTTCCCTCACTTTCCCATTTCATTCACTCTTCCTAATGCTAATTCTGCCTTTCACTTCCCAGAATATCACCCAGTGAGATGTGGACTCTGCTGCTGATCCTCGGTTTCCTGAGTAAGTTATGTACATTTTTATCCAGCTCCACCGTGCATGGTTAAACTAATTATGGAGAGAGAGTTCATTTATGGTTTTGACGAGGGCGGTTTCACTGCTGTGCCTGAGGCACAAGGAATTGTTAGCAATATAGATGATATAAAGAGTTGCAAGTTATTGCTCGGCTCACAGGATGACAGCATTTTGTCAAATGGCTTGGATGTTACCTAGTGTGAGCTCATACATTCTGTGCCCGAAAATGGATAAGCCAGGGATATTTTAAATTGGTGAACATCCAGAGTGCTGGAGGTCCACAGGGACTTGGGGATCATTTACACAGATTATGGCCTGTCGTTAACAGGTTCACAAAATAATCTAAAATCCTAATGGGATGCTGACCTTTATATCGGTAGTAATGGACACGTTTGTGGACGTCCTTTGTCAGATTGATAAAGCCCTGGTCAGGCCACACAAGGAGTAATTGTGAGCAGTCCTGTGCACCACACCTCAGCAAGGATCGATTGTCCTCGGAGGGAGCGACGTGTAGATTTACCAGAACTGAACCTGGATTCCAAGAGTTAAATTATTAGGAGATTTTAAACAAACTGAGGTTGTAGTCCCATTTTAGAAGGGGGGCTGATTTGATCATAATGTTCCATCTATTCATGGGAAGGGGGATAGAATCTCTTTCGGTGACTTTGGATGTGGAGGATGAGGGGGCGTGTTCTAAAAATTAGATTCAGAGTTTCTTGAGTGAAATTAGCAAACACTTCTACACATAACATTAGTAGAAGTATGAATTCTTCTTCTGTAAAAAGCAATGGATGATTAACTTAGAAAACTGGGATTGTTATATTTTAATTATCAATGATCTGAAAGGACAGGGGGCAAGGACTGGCGGATTGAGTTATTTCACAGATCAGCCATAGTTGACTGACTGCTGGAATAAACTCGAGGGGCTGAATGAACACCTCCTCTTCCTGGATTCTCAAAACTGATTGGAAAGTTTCAAATATGAAGTGAATTTTAAAATTCTCCCGTCCCAATTTCTCATACTCACAATCACAAATCTGAATTAAATTTTACCCCATGTCTCATCGCTGTTAGATATTTAACCTACACAGTGTGATCTCCAAATTGCCTACAATAAAATCTCTGAAAGCCCTGTTTAAGGTGCTGAAAAAATAATTCACAAGGAAGATACCTGAACGGAGAGATTTTAATTTACCTGGAAATGCTGAGCTGACAGGAGCCTCTTTCTGTTCTTAAGGTTGAAGACTGAGGGGCAGCCCGATAACGATATTTATTATTGTGACGGTTCCTGATAAGTTAGACGTAGAGAAGGTGTCCTCACACGCGGGATGGAGAATAATTAGGGCTCAGAAATCTCAGATACTCACCAGTAAATCCAAGTGGGAATTCAGGAGGGATCTATTTCACCGGATAATGGTGAGAATGTGGAAATTGATACCAGGAAATGGATGGGGCGAGCAACAGAGATGGGTTTGAGGGAAAGCTGGATAAACATTCGAAGGAGAAATGAATAGGAAGTTATTTCAATGGGTTAAATTGAAGAGGGGCTGGGAGGAGGCTCGTTTGTAGCATTAACAACTATATAGAGCAAATGAGCTGAATGGACTGTTTCTCTGCTGTAAATCCGACATTATTCAACGCTTTATTCATTTCATTTGCTTATTAATATTGTTTGTTATACACCAGCGTTTTCTATCCTTCATGTCCTCCTGAATCACACAATTATTGCAGTGCATGAGGAGGCCATTCGGCCCATTGTGTCAGCACTGGCTCTCCCAATGAGATGTTGAACTAGTGCCACTCAACCCCTCACCCCCTCTCCCTGTAACCCCCATATTCTTCCATTTCAGATAACAGTCTGATTCTCTATCGATCGCCTCGATTGAACCTGCCTCCCCTACATCCTCAGGCAGCGCATCCCTGACACTCACCACTCGCTGCCTGAGAAATTTTCTCCTCGTGTCTCCATCTCTTCTTTTCCCAATCCCCTTATATCTGTGCTTCTCTCATCCTCACTCCTTCCCCCAGTGGGGACAGTTTCTCCCGATTGACTCGGCCCAGATCCCTCACGATTTTGACCCATCAAGATTTTGAACACGTCAATCATATCTCCTCTCAACCTTCTCACCCCAAGGTAAACAGTCCCAACTGCTCCAGTCTATCCACGGAATTGAAGTTCCACATCCCTGGAACAAATCTCGTGGACCTTTTACGTGCACTCTCCAATGCCTTCACAACCTTCAGATGCAAATTCCCCCCACTCTCTGTCACACACACTCACACACTAACCCACACCCAGGGACACATTCACACTCTCCCGTTTTCTCTGTCACAGTCACACTCTCCCCCTCTCTCTGTCACACACACGACCCCAACCCCTGAGACACGTAATCACACTCTCCCCTCTCTCCTTTACAAAAACTCACCCTCCCTCCCTCTGTCACCCACATTCACACTCTCCCCCCTCTCTGTTAGGGACACACACACACTCACCCTCTCTGTCAGACACACATACTAACCCACCTCTCTCTCTCTCAAACTCACACACATCCTCTCTCTCTGTCAAACACATTCATACTCGTCCCTCTCTCTCTCAAACACTCACTCTCGCTCCCTCTCACACACACACATTCATTCTCTCTACCTCTCGCTGTATCACACACTTATGCTCTCTCCCTCCCTCACACGCACGCACACTCTCGCTCACTCTCCCACACACACTCACTCTCGCCCTCTCACTTTTACACATAATCACACTCTCTCCCTCTCTCCCTCATATTCATTGCCCCATCTATCCCTCTCTCATACATAGACAATCCCCTCTCTCTGACGCTGACGCTAACACTTTCCACCTCCATCTCTTACACACTCACACTCTGTCTCTCTCTATGTCACACACACTCACACTCTCACCCGCTCTTATTCACACATACTCACACTCTCCCTCTCTCTCTCACACACACTCTCTCTCGCTCTCTCTTTCACACAAACTCACTCCCTCTCTCTCTCACACATACTCCCACTCTCCCACACTCTCATACGCTCACACTCACAATCTCCATTTACCTGTCACACACACTCACTCTCTCCCTCTCCCTCTGTCACACACACACTATCCCCCTCTCTCTGACACTCAAACAGATAATCTCTCCTCTGCCTGTCACAGGCACACACTCTCTCCCCATCTCTCTTTCACACAAGCTCACACTCTCCCACTCTCTCTGTCACACACAGGCAAACACTTGTTCCCTCTCTTAGTCAAACATGATAACACACATCCCCTCTCCCTCAAAAACTCACACTCTGACCATCTGTCGTTCACACTCACTCACATTCTCCCCCTCTCTCACTCTCACATTCATTGTCCCATCTCTCTCTCTCTGACACGAACCTTCTCCCGCTCTCTCTGTCACTCACAATCACTCACTCCCAGTTTTCCTTTCACACAAATTCACAATCGCCCACCACCGACCCCCCCCCCCCCCCCACCCCCCCCCACCATGACTCAAACACGCTCCCACTCTCCCCCTCTCTCAGTCACACATTCATTTTCCCATCTCTCTCTCTCTCATACTCACACAATCCCAGGCTCTCTATCACACATAGTCACACTCTCCACATCTCTCACCCTCACATTCATTGTCCCATCTCACTTTCTCACACAATCACATTCTTCCCTCCCTCTCTCACACACTCAAATTCTGTCCCTATCTCTGTCGCACACAATCTCACTCTCCCCGTCTCTCAGACTCACGTTCATTATCACATCTCTCCCTCTCACGCAAACACACTCCCCCTTTCTCTGTCACACAAAATATCACATTTCACCCCCTACCACGTCACACATACTCTCACTCACCCCCACTCGTTAGCTCACATTCTCCCCCTCTCTCTGTCATAGACACTCACAATCTCTCCCTCTCTGTGTCACATTCACTCCCACTCTCTCCCTCTGTCACACACAATTACACTCTCCCCCTTTCTCTGTCACACAAACACACAAACTCTCCCTCTCTCTGTCACACTCACTCACACCCTCGCCCTCTCTGTCTCTCAAACTCACACTCTACCCCTTCCTCTGTCACACACAGTCACACCCTCGCCCTCTCTCTCTGTCACACACAGTCACACTCTCCCTCCCCCGGTCGCACACACTCAAACTCTCCCCTTCTCTCTGCCACAAAACACCCTTGCCCTCTCTTTCACACGCATTCACACTCTCTCCCTATTTCTGTTACACAAACTCAGAATATCGTCTTCTCTCTCAGAAA
The DNA here is from genome assembly GCF_964194155.1 of Cetorhinus maximus. Lineage (NCBI taxonomy): Eukaryota > Metazoa > Chordata > Chondrichthyes > Lamniformes > Cetorhinidae > Cetorhinus > Cetorhinus maximus. The sequence continues at coordinate 101,009 of NW_027596871.1, forward strand.
AACACACTCTCCCTCTTTCTCTTTCCCACACATTCACACTATCCTCATCTCTCTGTCAGACACACTCACACTCTCCTCTCTCACTGCCACCCAAACTCACAATCTCTCCCACTCTCTTTCACACACACTCACAATCTCGCCCTCACTCCCTGTCACACAATCTCACACTCTCCCTGTTTCTCTGTCACACACAGACGCTCTCCACTTATTTTAGTAGCTCACACTCACACTCTCCCTCTTTATCTCTCACACATACTCTAACTCTTCACCATCACGTCACACACACTCACATCCCACTCTTTCCCTCACACTCTCCCCTTCTGTCACACAAACTCACACTCTCCCCCTCCATCTGTCACAGACACTCACGGTTTCCCGCTCTCTCTGCCACACACCCTCTCACAATCTCGCTCTCTCTGTCACACAATATCACCCTCTCCACTAACACTGTAACACAAAAGCACACACTCCCCTCTCTCTCTCACACACACTCACGCTCTCCTCACCACTCTGTCACACACTCTCACATTTTCTCCCTTTCTCCCACACACTCATACTCTTTCCCTCTCTCCGTCACACACACTCACACTCTCGCCATCTCTCCCTGTCACACAAACAGTTACACTCTCTACCTCTCCCTGTCTCACACAAACTCACAATCTCACCCCCTCTCTCTGTCACACAAACTCACACCCTCCCCTTTCTCAGTCACAAAAATTCACACTCTCCTCACCTGTCTGTTACAGACTCTCAGATTCTTGCCCTCCCTGTCAAACACACATACGCTTTTCCTCTCTCTGTCACACAAACTCACATTCTCACTCTTTCTCTGTCAAGCACAATCACACACTCGCCCTCTCTCTATGTCGCACACATTCACACTCTATCTCTCCCAGTCACACACACTCCAACTCTCTCCTTCACTCTGTCACACACACTCACAATCAATTCCTCTCTCTGTCACACACACATGCACACACTATCGCCTTGTCGTCATACACACTCACACTCTCCCTCCCTCTCACACACACTCACCCTCTGCCTTTCACACTCATTCTCTCCCTCTCTCTGTCACACACACACACTCTCCCACTCTCTCTGTCACACATTCACACCCTCTCTCTGTCACAGAAAATCACTCTCCACAACTATCTCTCACACACACACTCTCTGCCCAGCTCTGTCACAATCACAATCTCCCCTCTCTCGTTCACACATGTACACACTCTCCCCCTCTATCACTCTCACATTCGTCTTCCAATCTCTCTCTGACACACATTCACAGTCTCCCTTTTTCTCTGTCACACAAACTCACACTTTCCCCTCTCTGTCTCACACAATCAAACTCTCTCCCTCTCTCTGTCACATACTCAGACCCTGCCCCCCATTCTGTCATACATACTCAAACTCTCCCCCTCTCTCTGACACACACTCAAACTCTCCCCCTTTCTCTGTCACACACACTCAAACTGTCTTTCTCGGGTAATGACTCAGGCACTCGCCTTCTCTCTCGCTCACACTCACACTCACCCCTCTCTCAGCCGCACACACTCGCTCTCTCCTCTGTCTCTCTTTCTCACATTCATACTCTATTCCTCTCTCTCGCACTCACACTCTCTCATTCTCCCTGTCACACACACTCACACTCTCCGCTTACCACTTTCACACATACTCACACTCTCCCTCTCACTCATTCTCACACTTAATTTCCCATCTCTCTCTCACACTCTCGCACTCTCCCCCTCACTCTGTTGCTCACACTCACATCCCCCCCCTTTCTCTGTCACACGCACATAAACTCTTCCAGCGCATTCACCCACACTCACACTCTCCCCCTCTGTCACACACTCTCACTCCCGCCCCCTCCTTCTGTCACACACACTCATACGTTCTCCTTCTCTCTGTCACACACACTCTCTAGCTCTCTCGATACGCACACTCACCCTCTCCCTCTCATTATGTCACACATAAACTCACACATCTCCCCTTCTGCCTGTCAAATAAACTCACACTATCCCTCTCCTTGTCACACACACTCGCACTCTTCCACCCCTGGGTCAAACTCACTCACAATCAGCCCCACTCTTTCGCTCACACTCTCCCCCTCTGTCAAGTAAATCCACACTCTCCCCCTCCCTCTGTCACAGGCACTCACACTATTCCCCTCTCTCTGACACAAAGAATCCCAGTCTCTCCCTCTCTTTTTGACACACAATCACAATCACCCCTTCGCTCTGTCACACAAACTCACACTCTCCCCCTCCCTCTGTCACACAAATTCACACTCTCCCCCTCCCTCTGCTACAGACAAACACACCCTCTCCCTCTCTCTCACATACACTCCAACTCTTTCGCTGACTCTCCCACACAAACGCACACTTTCCACCTCTCTCAAACTCACATTTATTGCCCCATCTCACTCTCTCACAGGCTCACTCTCGCCCCCTCCCTCTGTCACACACTCACACTCTCTCCCTCTCTGTCACACAAACTTACACCCTCCCCCGCTCTTTCACACATACTCACTCTCTCCTCCTCTCTCTCTCACACAGCGACTCTCACTCTCTGTCACACATGCTCACACTCTCTCCCTCTCTCTCGCAAATACTCACACTCTCCCCCCCTCGCTGTCACACACAAACACAGTCTCTCACTCCCTCTCTCACACTTTCACTCGCTCTACCACTCTCTGCCACACACTAACTACCCCCTCTCTCTTTTACACATACTCACATTCTCCCCCTCTCTCACATTTTTTTTCCATCTCTCCCTCCCAGATACTTACACTCTCCCCCTCTCTCTTACGCTCACATTTACATTCTCCCTCTCTCTCTGTCACACATAGTCACACACTCCTTCTCCCGATCACACACACTCACACTCTTCCATTTGATCTGTCACACACACACACACTCACGTCCTCTCTCTGTCACACACACACACACACATACACTTCGCTCTCTCATCACAAACACTCACACTCTTCCACTTTCTCAGCCACACAATCCCAATCTCTCCCTCTACTTCTCAGACACACTCCCTCCTAGTCACTGTCAGACACAATCACACTCCCCACTCTCCGTGTCATATACTCACACTCTACCACCTCTCCGTTACAAACACTCACACTCTCCCCCTCTCTCTAACACACACACTCACGTCCTCTCTCTGTCAAACACACTCACAATCTCCCCAAATATCTCACACACACTCATACTCTCTCCCACTCTGTCACACACAATCACACTCACTTCCTCTCTCTGTCACACATACACACACACTTCACTCTCTCATCACAAACGCTCACACTCCTCCACTTTCCCTGCCATACACTCACAATCTCTCCCTCTACTCCTCACACACACTCCATCCCACTCACTGTCAGACACACTCACACTCCCCCACTCTCTGTGTCATATACTCACACTCTACCACCTCTCTGTTACCCACACTCACACTCTCCCCCTCTTTCACACACACACACTTACGCCCTCTCTATGTCAAACACACTCACACTCTCCCCAAATATCTCTCACACAATCATAGTCTCTCCAACTCTGTCACACACAATCACAATCTCCCACTTTCTCTTTCAGACATACAGAGACTCTCCCACCCTATCACTCTCACACGCATTGTCCAATCTCTCTCACACCCACTCAGTCTCCCCTTCTCTCTTTCACACAAACTCACATTCTCCCCTCTCTCTGCCTCACACAACCTACATGTCTACCTCTCTCTGTCAAAGATTTTTACACTCTCCCTTTCCCTCTGTCACCCACACTGACACAGTCTCCCTCTCTCTGTCACACACACTCAAACTCTCTCTCTCTCTGGTAAAGACACAGGCACTCTCCACCATTCTTTCTCATTCACTCGCACACTCTTTCGCTCTCTGTCACATACATTCACGTTCTCCCCTATCTCTCGCACACTCGCAATCTAAACTCTCTATTTCGCGCACACTCACACTCTCCCCCTCTCTCACACACACTCACACTCTCTCCCTCTCCCTGTCATAAACATTCGCACTGTCCCCTTCCCTCTTTCACAGATACTCACACTCTCCCCCTCTCTCACTTTCACATTCATTGTTCCTTCTCTCTCTCTTAAACTCTCGCACTCTCCCCCTCTCTGCTGCTCACACTCACACTCTCACCCTTTGTAAATCACACGCACTCAAACTCTTCCACCGCCATCACAAACATTCACACTCTCCCCCTCTGTCACATTCAAACTCTCCCGCTCTGTCACACACTCACACCCACCACCTCCTTCTGTTCTACACACTGGCACTCTCTCCCTCTCTCTGGCACACAAACACTCACACACTCTCTCGCTCTCTTGTTACACACACTCACACTTCCCCCTCTCTCTGTCATACACACTCACACTTTCCCCCTCTCTCTGTCACACACACACTGAAACTTTCCCCCTCTTACTGTCACACACACTCACACTCTCCCCCTCATTATGTCACACATGCTCACAGTCTTCCTCGTCTCCCTGTCAAAGACACTCACACTATCCCTCTCCCTATGTCACACAGGGTGACACTCTCCCTCCCACTGTCACACACACTCACACTCTCCCCTTTCAATCTGTCACACACTCTTGCACTCACTTCTTCTCTCTTTCACACAGACAGACTCTCGCTCTCTCATCACACTCATTTACACTCCCCCTCACTCTGCCACAATAATCACACTTTCCCACTCTCACTGCCACACAATCTCTCACTCTCCCTATCTCTCACACACACTCACACTCTCACCCTCTGCCTCTCACACACACTGTCTCCCTATCTCTCTCACACACAATCACGCTCCCCCATTTTCTATCTCATGCATTCATACACTATCCCTCTATCTGTCACACGCTCAAATTCACCACGTCTATCACACACTCACGGCCTCCCCCTCACCCTGTCACACACACTCTTTCCCCCGCCCTCTCTCACGCACACTGGCACACTCTACCTCTCTCTGTCAAACAACTCACGCTCTCCATCTCTCTCTCTTACACACTCACATTCTCCACTCTCACTGTCACACACACTCACACTCTCCCACTCTAGCTCTCTCAGGCACTCACACTCTCTCTTCCTCTCTCTCACACGCACATTCTCCCCCATCTCTTGCAAACACACATTATTTCCCTCTCTCTGTCACACGCAAGCACACTCTCCCCCTCTGTCTGCGCTCACAAGCACACTCTCCCCCTTCCTCTCTCACACATACAAACATTCTTCCACCACCCCTCGTCACACACACTCACACTCTCCCCTTCTCTCTCTCGCTCACATTCTCGCCCTCGCTCACACACACTCACACTCTCCACCTCCCTTTGTCACATCCATTCACACTTTCTCCCTCTACCTGTCACATAAACTCACATTCTCCCTTTCACTGGGTCACAAACAATCACACTCACTTCTGCTCTCATTCAGACACACTTCACACTCTCTCGCTCTCTCGTTACACACACAGACACACTCGCCCCTTACTCTGTCACACACACTCACTCTCCCCCTCATTCTATCACAGAAACTCACGCTGTCCCCGTCTCTCTGTCACACACACTGGCACTGTCATTCTCTAAGTCACACACTAACCCTTGTCTGTCACACACACACTCATGCTCTCTCTCTATGCCTCTCATACATACTCTCTGCCTCTCTCTCTCACCAAAGTCACACTCTCTCCCTCTGCCTCTCACACACACTCCCACTCTCCCCCTCACACACACGCTCACAATCTCTCCCTCTCTCTGAGAAACATACTCACACGTTCAACCTCTCCCTTTCTCACATTCATTGTCCCATCTCTCTCCTTCACACACTCACACTCCCCCATTTCTCTGTCACACTCAAATTCTTCCCCCATTCAAAAATAATCATACTCTCTACCTCTCTTTCTCACTCACACTCTCCATCTCTCTCTGTCACACACGCTCAAATTGTCCCTCTCTCTGTCAAACACACACACTCCCACTCCCTCTGTCACCTACAATCACATTCTCTCCTTCTGCCTCTCATACATACTTTCTGTCTCTCTCACACACACTCACACTCTCTCCCTCTCCCTCTCACACACACTGCCACTCTCTCTCACACACATATTCTCACACTCTCTCCCTCTATACCACACAAACTCACACTATCACCACTCTCTTTCATACATATTCACAATACCCCCTCTCTCACTCTCACATTCATTGTCCCATCAATCTCGCTCACACACACACTCTCCCATTTCTCTGTACACTCACACTCTTCCCCCATCAAAAGCAATCACACTCTCCACCACTCTTTCTCACTCACACTCTCCCCCTCTCTCTGTCAAACAAACACACACTCCAACTCCCTCTGTCTCTCACACACACTCACAATCAGTCCCTCTGCCTCTCATACATACTCACTCTCTCTCTCAAACACTCACACTCTCCCCCTTTCCCTCTCACACACTGCCACTCTCTCTCACACACATACTCTCACACTCTGCCTCTCTGTCACACAAACACATACTATCCCCCCTCTCTTTCACAGATACTCACACTTTCCCCTCTCTCACTCTCACATTCATTGTCCCATCACTCTCGCTCACACACTCACACTCTCCCATTTCTCTGTCACACTCTCACTCTCACTCTCTCCACCTCTCTTTCTCACTCACATTCCCCCTCTGTCACACATGCTCACACTCTCACTCTCTCTCTGTCAAAGACACTCACACTCTCCACATCTCTCTGTCACACAGGCCCACTCTCTCCCCTTCTCTCTTTTATACACTCACACTCTCTCCCACTGTAACAGACACTCACACTCTCCCCTTCTCTCTCACCCACACTCAAACTCCCCCACTCTTTCTATCACGCGCACTCACACTCTCCCCCTCTCCATTTACACATGCACACATTTTCTCCCCCTCTCTCTGTCACACAAACTACACTCTCACTTCTCTCTCTCACACAGGCACGCTCTCTCCCTCTGTCACTGACACTCACACTCTCCCCCTCTCTTTCAGACGTACTAACACTCTCTCCCTCTTTCTGCCTCACACACTTACATTCTCCCCCTCGCACAATGACACTCTCCCCCTCTCTCTGTCGCTCAAAATTACATCCTCCCCCTTTCTATGTCACACACACTCACACACTCACCCCCATCAGACATACTCACACGCTGCACCTCTCTCTCTATAAGGTACACACTCACACACTTTCCCTCACAAGTCCCTGCACTTTTCCGCCTAAAGACGCTCTCTCTCCCCACCTCAACCAACCTCCCTTGGATCTGCTCTCTCCAACTAGCACCATTCTCTATATCTGGACACGTTCTTTCCTAACAGCCAGGGACTCGCGCCCCAGGTGCGTTCTCTAGCCCTGGCCCCACTCGTTCTCACACTGGACGAGCTGTCTCTATTCCGGGCCACGCTCTCTACACACCACTGCCGCTCTCTATCCCCAGGCCCAGCTCTCTATCACCCAGATCCGCTACCTACACGCCGGAAGCGCTCTCTGCATAACGGGACCAGCTCTTTACTACCCAAGGACTCGCTCCCTACCCTTCGGAACCTCCCTCTAACAGCCTCGGCCCTGTTCTGTAAAGACTCAACCCACACTCACTCTCAACACACACCCGCTCTCTACTCCGTGCTCCCGCTCTTTCTAACCCCACCCAGTCCCACTTTCAAAGCCACCGGTCCAACTCTCTTTCTCTCTACCACGGTACCGTGCTCAGTCCATCTGGCCAAGCTCTCTACCCCTAATACGCCCGGGCCCTACTCCCTAAAACCCCGTTCCGGATCTCTCTCCCATCAGTCCCGCTCGCTGCCACCACGGCCCCGCTCTCTCTACCCCAGGCGCTGCTTTCTCTAAACGCATGGCCCCGCTCTTTCATCGCCTTGGTCCTGCTCTCTCATCCCCCTGGCGCCAATCTCTCTCCACGTGGCCCCACTCATTCTGCCGCCGATCTCCCTCACCCAGGCCCCGCTCAATCTCGCCCCAAACCCGATCTCCCTCTCAGCGTCCCCGCTCTCTATAACCTCCGGCCCCGGTCTCTATCCCCCGGCCCCGCTCTCTATCCTCATGGCCCAGCTTTCTCTCCCTTCAGCCCCAGTTCTCTCACCACCCCTGCCCTGCTCTCTTTCTCCCTTGCCCCACTTTCTCTCCCCTCGGACCCGCTCTCTAACCACAAGGCCCCGCTCACTCTCCCCCCTGCCCGCACTCTAACTCACTGGCCCCAGTCTCTAACCCCCAGGCCCATCTCTCTAACCCCGGCTCCGCTCTCTAACCCCCCGGCTCCGCTCTCTAACCCCCAGCCGCGCTGTCTAAACCCCAGCCCCATTTCTTTCTCCCTGGCACCGCGCCCGCTCACCCCGGCACTGCTCTCTAACTCTCGGCCCCACTCTCTATTCCCCCTGCCCTGCTCTCTAACCCCTGGCCGCGCTACCTAAACCATGGCCCTTCTTTCGCTCTCTCCCCAGCCCCGCACACATTTCCCCCGGACCAGCTCTCTTTTACCCCAGCCCCAATTTCTAAAACCCCTGGTCACGCTCTCTACCCACCCGGCTCCGCTCCCTCTTCCCCCGACCTCACTCTCTAGACCCTGGTCCCGCTCACTAAACCTCCCTGCACCCACGGTACTTGCCACAGGCCCTTCCCACTCTCCCCCCTTTCCCCGCTGACTCTTTCTTGCCCTAGCCACGCTGTCTCTCCCTCCTGCAATGCTCCCTCTGCACTCTCATCATTTTGCCCCAGCCCCACTCTATCTACCCTCAGCCCGGCTCTCTCATGGACCTGGCCCCTCTCTCTTACCACATGCGCCCGCTCTCTCTCCCTCCCGTCCCACTCTCGACACCCTGGACCGGCGCTCTACTCGCCCAGCCCCGATCTGTAACAAACGGCCCCTCTATCACCCCGGCCCCGCTGTCTATCCGCCCGGCACCGCTCTCTATCCCCCCGGCCCAGCTCTCTATTCCATCAGCCCCGCTCTCTATCCCCCCAGCCCCGCTCTCTATCCCCCCGGCCCTGCACTCTATACATCAGGCCCCGCTCACTATACCCCCGGCCCCGCTCTCTATTCTCTCCCGGACCCGCCCTCTCTCCCTCTGGCCATGCTCACTAAGAATTGGCCCCACTCTCTCGACCCCTGGCCACGCACTCTCTCCTCTGGGCCACGCTCTCTACAACCTGTCCCCGCCCACTTACCCCCCGGCCCAGATGTCTCAAACGCCAGCACCGCTCTCTCTCCCCCGGCCCCACTCTCTAACACCCCAGTCCCGCTGTCCATCCCGCCGGCCCCGCACTTTATCCCCCGGCCCCGCTCTCAATCACCCCGGCTCTGCTCTCTATCCCCCCGGCCCCTCTCCCCATCCCTAAGCCCCAATCTCTATCCACCCTGCCCCTCTCTCTATCCCAAAAAAACCGTTCTCTCGCCACCTGTCCATGCTCCATATCACCCCGGCCCCGATCACTATCCTACCGGCACCGCTCTCTATCCCCCCGGCAATGCTGTCTATCCTTCTGACCCCGCTCTCTCTCCCACCGGCCCCGCTCTCTATCCCTCCGGCCCCGCTCTCTAACACTCCGGCCCAGCTCTCTATCCCCCCGTCCCCGCTCTCTCTCCCCGCGGCCCCGCTCTCTATCCCCCCGGCCCCGCTCTCTCTCCCCGCGGCCCCGCTCTCTATCCCCTCGGCCCCGCTCTCTAACCCCCCGGTCTCGCTCTCTATCCCCCCAGACCGCTCTCTATCCCCCAGCTACATTTTGTATCCCCCCAGCCCTACGCTCTATCACCCCGGCCCCGCTCTCGATCCCCCCGGCCCCGCTATCTATCCCCCCGGCCCCGCTCATTATCCCCCCGGCCCCGCTGTCGATCCCCCCGACCCCACTTTCCATCCCCCCGGCCCCACTCTCCATCCCCCCGGCCGTGCTCTCTTTTCACCCCGGCCCCGCTCTCTAACCCCCAGGCCCCTGTCTCTATCCGCCCGGCCCCGTCTCTGTATCCCCCCGGCCCCTCTCTCCATCCCCTTGCGCCAATCTCTATACCCCCTCGCCTCTCTCTATCTCCCCAAAACCGTTCTCTCGCCCACTGTTCGCACTCTCTATAACCCCCGATCCTGCTCTCTATCCCCCCGGCCCCGCTCTCTATCTCCCCGGCTCCGCTCTCTATCCCCCCGTCCCCGCTCTCTATCCCCCCGTCCCCGCTCTCTATCCCCCCGGCCCCGCTCTCTATCCCCCCGGCCCCGCTCTCTCTCCCCCCGGCTCCTCTCTCCATCCCCTCGCGCCAATCGCTATCCCACCCTCCCCTCTCTCTATCCCCCAAAAACCGCTCTCTTGCCCACTGTTCGCCCACTCTCTATAACCCCCGATCCTGCTCTCTATCCACCCGGCCCCGCTCTCTATCCCCCCGGCCCCGCTCTCTATCCACCCGGCCCCGCTCTCTATCCCCCCGGCCCCGCTCTCTATCCCCCCGGCCCCGCTCTCTATCCCCCCGGCCCCGCTCTCTCTCCCCTCCGGCCCCGCTCTCTATCCCCGGAGCTCCGCTCTCTATCCCCCTGTTCCCGCTCTCTATCCCCCCGGCCCCGCTCTCTCTCCCCCCGGCCCCGCTCTCTATCCCCCCGTCCCCGCTCTCTATCCCCCCGGCCCCGCTCTCTATCCCCCCGGCCCCGCTCTCTATCCCCCCGGCCCCGCTCTCTCTCCCCTCCGGCCCCGCTCTCTATCCCCGGAGCTCCGCTCTCTATCCCCCTGTTCCCGCTCTCTATCCCCCCGGCCCCGCTCTCTCTCCCCCCGGCCCCGCTCTCTATCCCCCCGTCCCCGCTCTCTATCCCCCCGGCCCTGCTCTCTCTCCCCCCGGCCCCGCTCTCTATCCCCCGAGCTCCGCTCCCTATCCCCCCGTCCCCGCTCTCTATCCCCACGGCCCCGCTCTCTATCCCCCAAACCCCGCTCTCTATCCCACCGGCCCCGCTCTCTCACCCCAGCTCCACTCTCTGACCCCGGCCCCGCTCTCCCACCCTGGCCCCGCTGTCTCACCCCAGCTCCACTCTCTCTATCTGCCAAACCCCGCTCTCTATCCCCCCGGCCCCGATCTCTATCCCCCAAACCCCGCTCTCTATCCCACCAGCCCCGCTCTCTCACCCCAGCTCCACTCTCTGACCCCGGCCCCGCTCTCCCACCCTGGCCCCGCTGTCTCACCCCAGCTCCACTCTCTCTATCTGCCAAACCCTGCTCTCTATCCCCCCGGCCCCGCTCTCTATCCCCCAAACTCCGCTCTCTATCCCACCGGCCCCGCTCTCTCACCCCAGCCCCGCTCTCTGATCCCGGCCCCGCTCTCCCACCCCGGCCCCGCTGTCTCACCCCAGCTCCACTCTCTCTATCTGCCAAACTCCGCTCTCTATCCCCCTGGCCCAGCTGTCTCTTCCCCTGGTCCGGTTTTTTTTTCTCCCCGTCCCCGCGCTCTCTCCCCTCGACCAAGCTCTCTATCCTCCTGCCCCGCTCTCTATCACCACGACCACGCTCTCTATCACCTCGACCCCGCTCTCTCTCCCCCCGGCCCCTCTCTCTATCCCCCCTGCCCTGCTCTCTATCCCCCCGTACCCGCTCTCTATCCCCCCGGCCCCAATCTCTATCCCCCCGGCCCCACACTCTATCCATCCGGGCCCACTCCGTATCCCTGGTCCTGCTCTCTCCCACCGTCCCCACTCTCTATATCCATGGCCCTGATCTCTGTCCCCCCGGCCCCGCTCTTTATCCGCCAGGCCCCGCACTCTATTCCCCCGGCCCCGCTCTTTACCCTGGGCCCCGCTCTCTCTCCCCCCAACCCTGCTCTCTAACTCCAGCTTTTATGTTAGTTTGAGGTGATGTTGATGTTGTTGTTGTTTTCTGTTACTTGTGTGTGAATGTTTAATCCAATATAGGGAACACACTCCTTGAGCATTGAGTTAGAGGGCGAGGTTGAGCTGGGAAACAGATGGGAACCCGGTTCAGAGAAGGAGGAATGATTCCAGGTTGAATTTGCGACATTTTCAAACGGTTTGTGTGGTGCGGGTGAGGGGCGTGGGGCAGTGTGGGGGTGGATGGGGTGGGGGGTGGGGATGTGTCGGGGTGGGGGGCAGAGAAACTGATCTTATTGCGGCTTTGGGGGTTACAGGGAATTCGCTGTGAAACTTCAGATCTATTTTATATTAATGTGAAACATCTTCTGTCTCTCAGTCGCAGTCTCGGGACTCACTGACCCCTGTGTAGATCACACCGTCCTGGACCAGTCCTGGAGGAGCATCGATTGTAAATGGAGTGAGTGTTCCGGCCAGGTGAAGTGTGATGACAATCTTCAGGAAGGATGGTACCGATTTAAAAGGTAATGTTCAGGGAAACTTCCTGATTAAACTAGAAAAAGAAAGGAAAGTGTGTGTGTAGATACAGCAAGTGGAGAGAGTCAGAGATCATCAGTGAAATCAATGGAGACAGAGAGAACAAAAGCAAATTAATTTTCCTTTTTTAGATATCGGTTTGATACAACTGAGCGGATTGTTCTGACATTTCAGACTCGAGAACATTGCTGTGGGTCTGGAGTCACATGTAGGGCAGTCCAGGGAAGGACAGCAGATTTCCTTCCCAAAAGATAAACACGTAATTTGTTCCGACAATGCTCCATGGGCTGTTGCCCAGTTACTGAGATGAGCTTTATATTCCAGATTAACTCAGTGCATTTAATTTAACAGCTGCAGTGTTTGGAATTGAGCCTGTGTCCCCAGGCCATGAGCCTGGCTCACTGGGTCACTCGTTTACTGACATGAGCACTAGGCCACAGCCTTACCATAAGTGGACAGTAACATTCGCACGACACAATCACCAGGCAATGCCCATCAAAAACAAGAGAGAATCTAACCTTTTATCCGTGGCACCCAAAGGCATTACAATAGCGCAATCCTCCACTATAAACGAAATGAATAACTACCCACCTAACTCCCCAAAGCCTGTCCACAAGGCACCTGTCCACATCTCTAAGGCACAAGTCAGGGGTGTGATGGAATAATCTCCATGTACCTGGATTAGTGCAGCTCCAACAACTCAATAAACTCAAGACCTTCCGGGATAAAGCAGCCCTACCTGATTGACACTCATCGAGCATTTTAAACGTTCACTCCTTCCACCACCGATCCATGGTAGCAGCAGTGTATAACATCTACAAGATGCACTGCAGAAACTCACCAAGCCTCCTTAGGCAGCACATTCCAAACGCACAGCCTCTAACACCGAGGAGGACAAGGGCAGCAGACACATTGGAACTCCACCACCTGGACGTTTCACTCCAGGTCACTCACCATCCTTGGAATTGTATCGTTGTTTCTTCACTGTCGCTGGGTGAAAAGCCTGGAGTTCCCTCCCTAACAGCACTTTCGTTGTAACTACTCCACATGGACTACAGCTGCTCGAGAAGGCGGCTCACCATCACCTTCTCAAGTATAACTATGGGTGGGTAATATATTCTGGGCCACCCAATGATTCCCACATCTCGAAATAGTTTTTAGTAACTTGGGACGAGGCCTCATCTCGAGGCATGTATCGATCGCTGGCACCACATTTTAATAATGGTTTCAAGGCTTTGAATAGGGAAGAGAGGGGATTCACCAGAATGTCTCCACGCTATGGAATGGCGCGGGGTGGGTGCGGAGGGCGGGTGTGGGCGGAGTTGGGGGTCTGGAACCACATGGGGAGAAACATGGATTGTTCTCCCTCGGGCAGAGAATTGGAGCGGAGAGGGTTAGCAGAGGTGTTCAAATGCATGAAGGGTTTGAATAGAGCAGGTAATGAGAAATTATTTACACTGTAATTACAACTGGAAACAAGGAGGCACAGATTGAAAGTCATTAGTATAAAACCACGTACAACGTAAATGTGTACTTTGTTATGAACTAGGCACCTCTCCCAGTCCCATCTCCTCGGTGTCCACTCCCAGACCCCTCTCCCTCTGTGTCCTTTCGCATCCCCTCTCCATCAGGGACACCACTCAGTCCCCTGTCCCTCGGGGACATCTCCCTGTCCCGTCTCCGTCGGGGACCTGACCCATTCCCCAAGACTGGGTGGAATTTACCCCGTTCCCTCCACCTCGAGGATCTCTCAACAACCCCTCTCCCTCGGGGACGTCTCACCGTCCCTTCTCCCTCGGGAACCTCTCCCCGTCCCTCTCCCCTGGGGGCCTCATCCTGTCGCCTCGCCATTCGGGCCCCTACATCGGCAATCTCTCCCCGTCCCCTATCCCTCGGGGACCTCTCCCCGTCCCCTCTCCATCAGGAAAATCACCCCATCCACTCTCCCCTGGGAGCCTCTTCCTGTCGCCCCGGTATTCGGGGCTGTACCTCGGGGACCTCTCCCCGTCCCCTTTACCTCGGGAACCTCTCCCCGTCCCCTCTCCCTCAGGAACCTCTCCCCATCCACTCTCCCCTGGGGGCATCTTCCTGTCGCCTCGCCATTCGGTCCCCTACCTCAGGAACCTCTCCATGTCCCCTCTCGCCCGGGGGTCTCTTCCTGTCGCCTCGCCATTCGGGCCCCTACCTCAGGAACCTCTCCATGTCCCCTCTCGCCCGGGGGTCTCTTCCTGTCGCCTCGCCATTCGGGCCCCTACTTCGGGAATCTCTCCCCGTCCCCTATCCCTCGGGAACCTCGCCGCGTTCCCTCTCCCCCGGGGGCATCTTCCTGTCGCCTCGTGATTCAGTTCTCCACCACGGGAACCTCTCCGCGTCCACGCCCATGGGGTCAACTTTCGCGGTCCCCTCTCAATCGGGAAACTCTCACTGTCCCCTCTCCCCGTCCTCTCACCTCGTCCCCACTCCCTCGTGGACCGCCCCGGTCCCTTTGCCTGGAGGGCCGCTACCCGTGCCACTGTCCAGGGACCCCTTCTTCTCCCATCTCCCTCGGGAACCTCTCCCCGTCCACAGTCTCTCAGGGACATCTCCCAGTCCCCTCTCCCTTGGGAAAATTTCCCCGTTCGGTCACATTCGGGAACCTCCCTCCCTCACCTACCCCAGGTGAACCTCTCGCTGCCCTCTTTCCCTAACGGACCTTTCCCTGTCCCCTCTACCTTGTGAAACTCTCCCTGTCCCCGCTTCCTCGAACCTCTCCCTGTCCCCGCTTCTTCGTGAATCTCTCCCTGTCCTCGCTTCCTCATGAACCTCTCGCAGTCCCCGCTTCCTCCTGAACCTCTCCCTGTCCCAGCTTCTTCGTGAACCTCTCCCTGTCCCAGCTTCTTCGTGAACCTCTCCCTGTCCCCGCTTCCTCGTGAACATCTCCCTGTCCCCGCTTCCTCGTGAACCTCTCCCTGTCCCCGCTTCCTCGAACCTCTACCTGTCCCCGCTTCCTCGTGAACATCTCCCTGTCCCCCGCTTCCTCGTGAACCTCTCCCTGTCCCCCGCTTCATCGTGAACCTCTCCCTGTCCCGCTTCCCGGTGACCCTCTCCCTGTCCCCGCTTCCTCCTGAACCTCTCCCTGTCCCCGCTTCCTCGTGAACCTCTCCCTGTCCCTGGCTCCTCGTCCTCTCCCCGCGCCCTCTCCCTCTCCCCGCGCCCTCTACCTCTCCCCGCGCCCTCTACCTCTCCCCGCGCCCGCTCATTCTCCCCGCCCCCTCTCACTCTCCCCGCCTCCTCTCACTATCCCCGCCCTCTCTCCCTCTTCCAGCCCCCTGTCCTTGTCCCCGCCCCCACTCTCTCTCTCCGCCCCCTCTCCCTCTCCCCAATCCTTCTCACTCACCCCACCTCGTCTCCCTCTGCCCGCGCCCTCTCCCTCTCCCTGCCCCCTCTCCTTCTCCCCGCCCCCTCTCCCTCTCCCCGCCCACTCTCCCCGCCCCCTCTCCCTCTCCCCGCTCCCTCCACCTCTCCCCACCCCCTGGAACTTTCCCCGCCTCCTCTCCCTCTCCCTCTCCCTACCCCTTCTCACTCTACCCGCCCCATCCCCCTCACTCCAGCCCCTCTCCCTCTCCCGCCCCCTCTCCCTTGCCCTGCACCACCCACTCTCCCTAGCCCTCTCACACTCCCCGCCCCCTTTCCCTCTTCGAGCCCCCTCTCCCTCTCCCTCTCCCCAGGCCCTCTTGCTCTCCCCGCCCCTTCTCCCCGCCCACCCTCCCACTGCACCTCCCCTCTCCCTCTCCCCACTCTCTCTCCCTCTCCCAGACCCCTCTCGATCTTCCAGACCCCTCTCCCACTCGCTGCCGCCTCTCACTCTCCCAGCCCCCTCTCACACTCCACGCCCCCTCCCTATCCCCGCCCTCTCTCCCACTCCCCACACTTATCCCTATCACCGACTACTCTCCACCCACTCTCCCTCTCCCCATCCCCTCTCCCGCTCCCCTCTCGCTCTCTCCGCACACACTCCCAATCCCCGCGCCCTCTCCCACTCCCCGCTCCCTCTCACCACCCACTCTCCTTCTCACCATCCCCTCTCCATATCCACAGCCCCTCTCCCCCTCCCTGTCCACGCTCACTGTCCCCACTCCTCTCACTCTCCCCACTCATCTAAGTGTCCCCGGCCATTTCTCTCACCCCACGCCCTCTTCCACTCCCGGCCCACTTATCCTCTCCCCGACCCTCTCCCCTCTCCCTGCCCCCTCTCACTTTCTCTGCCCCCTCTCCCTCTCCCGCGCCCTCAGTCTCGCCAGCCCATCTCCTTCTCCCCGCCCTATCTCCTTCTCCCCGCCCCATCTTCCTCACCCCGCCCACTCTCCTTATCCTCGCCCCCTCTCCCTCTCCTCACTCCCTCTCCCTCTCTCCGCCCCCTCTACCTCTCCCCACTCCCTCTCTCCGCCCCCTCTCAATCTCCCCGCATCGTCTCACTCTCACTGCCCCCTCTCACTCTCACCGCCTCCTTTCACTCTCCCCGCCCCCACTCACTCTCCCCGCCCCCTTTCTCTGTCCCCGCCGCAATTCCTCACCCTGCCCCCTCTCACACTCCCCGCATCGTCGCACTCTCAGCGCCCCCTCTCCCTCTCCCCGACCCTCTCACTCTCCCCGCCCACTCACACTCTCCCCGCCCCTCTCCCTCAACGCACCTCCTCTCCCTATCCCCGCCCTCCCTCCCCGCCCAAGCTCCTACTCCGAAACCCCTCTTCCTCTCAATTCCTGGCCTACGCCACCTCTACACGCCACCTCTCCCTCTCTCCGCCCCTCTCACACTCACCGCCTCCTCTCCCATTCCCCGTCACCTCTCACTCTCACCGCCCCTCTCCCTCTCTACAACCCGTCTCCCTCTCCCCGCGCCCTCCCCATCTCCCCGCCCTCTCTCTCCGCCCGTTCTCTTTCTCTCTGACCTCTCACCCTCTCTCCGCCGCATCTCACTCTCCCCGCCCACTCTCCCTCTCCCAGCCCCCTCTCCCTATCCCCGCCCCTTCTCCCTATCCCCGTCCCATTTCCCTCTCCCTGCCCCCTCTCTCTATCCCGGCCCCCTCTCCCTCTCCCCATCCCCTTTACATCTCTCCGCCCCTTCTCCCACTCCCTGCACCCTAACCCTCTAACCACGCCTTCTCCCATTCCCTGCTCCCTGTGCCCATCCCCATGCCCTCTACCTATCCCGCCCCCTCTCCTGCTCCCTGCCCCCTGTCACTCTCCCCGCACCCTCTCCCGCTCCCAGACCGCTCTCCCTGTCACCACCCCCTCTCACGCTCTCCACCTCCTCTCCCTCTCCCCAATCCCTCTCACTCTCCCCGCCTCCTCTCCCTCACCCCGTCCCGCCTCACTCTCCCCGCACACTCTCACTCTCCCCATCCCCTCACACTCTCCCCGCCCACTCTCCTTCTCTCCTCCTCCTCTCCCTATCCCCGCCCACTCTCCCCGCCCACTCTCCTACTCCGCACCCCTTCTTCCACCCCCTCTCCCGGCCACCGCCACCTCATCATGCCACCTCTCCCTCTCTCCGCCCCCTCTCCCACTCCCCGCCTCCTCTCCCATTCACCGCCACCTCTCACTCTCACTGCCCATCTGTATCTCCTCACCCCGTCTCCCTCTACACGCCCGCTCTCCCCTCCCACTCACCACCCGCTCTCCCTCTCCCCACCCCCTCCCCATCTCCCAGTGCCCTCTCTCTGCCCACTCTCTTTCTCTCCGACCCCTCTCCCTCTCTCCGTCTCCTCTCCATATCCCCGCCCCCTCTACCTCTCCCCATCCCCTTTCCCTCTCCCCACTCCCTTTCCCTCTCCCCATCGCCTTTATATCTCTCCGCCCACTCTCCCTCTAACCACACCTTCTCCCACTCCCTGCTCCCTCTGACCCACCCCACGCCCTCTCCCTATCCCCGCCCTCACACTCTCCCCGCCTCCTCTTACTCTCCCCGCACACTCTCCCTCTGCAAGCCCCCTCTCCCTGTCACCACCCCACCCTCTTACCCCACCCCCTCTCACTCTCTCCACTCGCTCTCCCTCTCCCCAATCCCTCTCACTCTCCACACCTCCTCTCCCTCTCCCCAATCCCTCTCACTCTCCGAACCTCCTCTCCCTATTCCCGCCCGCTCACCCCGCCCACTCTCCTACTCCGCACCCCCTCTTTCTCTCCCTCTCCCAGCCCCCGCCACCACTCCCTCTCTCCGCCCGCTCTCCCACTCCCCCGCCTCCTCTTCCATTCCCCGCCCACTCTCACTCTCACTGCCCCTCTCCCTCTCCTCATCCTGTCTCCCTCTTCACAACCGCTGTCCCTCTCCCCGACCCTTCTCCACACCCACCGTCCCACTTACCACCCCCTCTTTCTGTCACCGCCTCCTCCCTGTCTCCCCGCCCCCTCTCTCCGTCCACTCTCTGTCTCTCCGCCCACTTTCCCTCTCTCCGCCCCATCACACTCCCCCGCCCTCTCTCCCTCTCCCAGCCGCCTCTCCCTATCCCCGTCCCTTAACCCTCTCCCCACACCCTCTCCCTCTCCCCATTCCCTTTCCCTCTCTCCGCCCCTTCTCACACTCCCTGCCCCCTCACTCTCTAACAAATCCCTGCTCCCTGTCCCCCTCCCAACGCCCACTTCCATTCGCTACCCCCTCTCCCACTCCCTGCCCACTATTCCCGCTCCCGCCCCATCTCCCCGTCCCCTCTCCCTCTCTCCGCCACCTCTCCACTCCCCACTCCCTCTCCCTCTCCCCGCCCCCTCTCTCACTTGCCGCCCCCTCTCCCTCTAATAGCCCCCTCTCCCTATTCCCCCCACTGTCAAACTCCCCGCCCCCTCTCCCTCTCCCCGCCCCCTATCCCTCTCCCCATCCACGCTCCCTCCCACCGCCCACTCCCTCTCTACACCCCTCTCCCACTCCCCGGCCCCTCCATCTCCCCGCCCACTCTCACTCTCCAATCCCCTCTCCTGCCCCTGCCCTCTCTCCCTCTCCCAGACGCCTCTCCCTCTACCCATCCCTCCCACTCTCCCCATCCCAACTCACTCTCCCAGCCCCATCTCACTCTCCCCGTCGCCTCTACCTCTCCCGGCACCCTCCCCCTCTCCCCGCCCCATCTCCCTCTCACCGCACCCTCTCCCACTCCCTGCCCCCTCTCCCTCTCCCCGCCCCCTCTCCCTCACCCCGACGCCTCTCCCTCTCCCCGCCCCCTCTCCCTCTCCCAGCCCCCTCTCCCTTTCCCCGCCCCATCTCGCTCTCGCGCCCACCCTTCCCACCCCCTCTCCACGCACCCTCTCCCTCTCCCAGCCCCCCTCTCCCTCTCCGCTTCCCCTCTCCCTCTCTCTGCCCCTCTCACACTCCCCGCCCCCTCTCCCACTCCAAACACCCTCCTTCCACTCACCACCCCCTCTCCTTCTCCCCACGCCCTCTCCCACTCCCAACGCCCTCTTCCAATCCCCACCCCCACTCCCTCACCCCACCCCCTCTCCCCGCCTGCTCTCACTCTCCCAGCCCCATCTCGCTCTCCCCATCCCCTCTCCTTCTCCCTCTCCCCATCCCCTCTCCCTCTCCCCGTTTGCCTGTCGCTCTCTCCACCCCCTCTCCCACTCCCCACCCGCTCTCCCTCTCCCCGTCCCCTCTCCCTCTCCCCGTCCCCTCTCTCACTCACTGCCCACTCTCCCTCTCCCTCTCCGCCTCTCCCACTCTCCGCCCCCTCTCCCTCTCCCTCTCCCCCTCTCCCTCTCCCCGTCCCCCTCCCTCCCTCCATTCCCTCTACCTCTCCCTGCCCGCTCTCCCTCTCCCTGACCCCTCTCACACTCCCCACCCACTCTCACTCTCACTCCCTCTCTTACACTCCTCGCCCCCTCTCCCTCGCCCCACCCACTCCCACTCTCCAAACCCATTCTCCCTATCAACGTCATCTCTCCCTCTCCCGAATCGCCGCCCCCTTTCACTCTCCCCACCCCTCTCACTCTCCCCACCCCCTCTCACTCTCCCCGCCCACTCTACATCTCCCCATGTGCTCTCCCACTCCCTGCACCATCTCCCTCTCCCCGCCCACACTCCCTCTCCACGCCCACTCTCCCTCTCCCTATCCCCACCCCGCCGTCCTCTCACTCTCCCCACACCTCTCACTCTCCCCGACCGTCTCACACTCCCTGCCCGCTCTCCGTCTCCCTGCCCCCCTCCGTCTCCCAGCTCCCTCTCTCTATCCCCGCCCCATATCCCTCTCACCATCCCCTCTCCCACTCCCCGCACAATCTTCCACTCCCTGCCCAATCTCTCTCCCAGGTCCCTCTCCCTCTCTCCGCCCCATCTCCCACTCCCCGCTCCCTCGCCCTCTCCCCACGCCCTTTCCCCACGCCCTCTTCCACTCCACACCCCCTTTCACTCTCCCCACGCCATCTCCCCCTCCCTCTCCCCGTCCCCTCCCCCTCTCCCCATCCCCTCCCGCTCTCTCCGCCCACTCTCCCACTTCCCATGCCCTCTACAACTCCCCGCTCCCTTTCCATCTCCCCGCCAGCTCTCCCTTCCCCGCCCCCTCTCCCTCTCCACATCCCCTCTACCTCTCTCTACCCCCTATCCCTCTCCCCACCCCGCTCCATCTCCCCAACAATTCTCCCTCTCCCCACACCCTCTCCCTCTCCCCACCCCATCTAACACTCCCTGCACCCCTTCCCTTTCCCCACCCTCGATCTACTCACCCACTCTCCCTCTCCCCGCACCCTCTCCCTCTGCCTATCACCGCCACCTCTCCCTCTCCCTATCCCCACCCCCTCTCACTCTCCCCATCCCTCTCACTCTTCCCCACCCCTCTCACACTCCCCTCCCCCTCTCACTCTCCTTGCCCACTATCATTCTCCCCGCCCCCTCTCCCTCTCCCGGCCCCCTCTCCCTTTCATCTCTCCCACCCCCGCCCGCTCTCGCTCTCCCCGCCCCCTCACACTCTCCCCACACACTCTCCCTCTACCCACCCACCTCGCCCTCTCCCTATTCCCGCCCACTCTCACTCTCCCTATTCCCGCCCGCTCTCCCTCACCCTGCTTCCGCTCACTTTCCCTGCCCCTCTCCCTCTCCTCGCCCACTCTCACACTCCCCACACACTCTACCTCTACCCGCCCGCCTCGCCCTCTCCCTATTCCCGCCCACTCTCCCTCTCCCTATTCCCGCCCACTCTCCCTCTTCCTATTCCCGCCCGCTCTCCCTCACCCTGCTTCCGCTCACTCTCCCTGCCACTCTCCCTCTCCTCGCCCACTCTCACACTCCCCGCCCCGTCAAACACTCCCCACTCCCTCTCCCTGTCCAAGCCGCAGTCCCTCTCCATGCCCCCTCTCACTCTCCCAGCATCCTCTCAATCTCCACGCCCCCTCTCCCTGCCACCCTCACTCTCACCACCTCCTCTCACTCTCCCCGCCCCCTCTCACTCTCCCTGCCCCCCTCTCTCTCTCCCAGCCCCCTCTCCCTGTCCCCGCTCCCAGTCTCATACTCTGCAACCCCTCTCCCTCTACTACTCCCGGCCCCCGCCACCTCTCCATGCCACCTCCACCTCTCTCTGCCACCTCTCCCACTTCCTGCCCCACTCACTCTCCCCGCATCCTCTTACCCTCCCCGCCCCCACTCCTTCTCCCCGTCCCTCTCCTTCTCCCCGCCTCCTCTCAATCTCCACGCCTCCTCTCACTATCCCCGCCACCTCACTCTCTCCCGGCCCCGGCCACCTCTCCACGCCACCACTCCCTCTCTCTGCACCCTCTCCCACTCCCCAACCCATCTCACTCTCACCGCCCCTACCCCTCTCCTCGCCCCCTCTCCCTCTCCCAAACTCTCTCCCTCTCCCCGCCCCCGCTCTCCGCCCCTCTCTTTCTCTCCGCCCCCTCTCCTACTCTCCGCCCCATCTCACTCTCACCGGCCCCTCTCCCTCTCCCATCCCCCTCCCCCTATACACGCCCCCTCTCCCTCACCCCGACCCCTCACCCTCTCTCCGACCCCTCTCCCTCTACCACCCCACCCCCCTATCCCCGCCCCTTTTCCTCACTCGCCCCGTCATCTCTCCCTCTCTCCGCATCCTCTCCCAATTCCCCTCCTCCCCACCCTCTAACCACGCCCTCACCCAGCCCCCTCTCCCTATCCCTGACCACCATCCCTCTCCCCACCCACTCTTCCCGCCCCCTCTCGCTCTCCCGGCCCACTCACCCTCTCTCCGCCCCCTCTCACTCTCTCCACTCCCACTCCCACTCACTGGCCACACCCCCTCTCCCCGCTGCCTCTCCCTCTCAACGACCCCGCTCCCTCTCCCCACCCACTCACCCTTTCCCTGCCCCCTCTCTCTCTCCCTGCCCCATCTCAGTCTCCACGCACCCTCTCATTCTGCCAGCCCCATCTCCCTGTCCCTGCCCCATCTCTCCATGTCCCTGCCTCCAGTCCCTCTCCCCGCCCCCTCCCTCTACCCGCCCACTCTCACTCTCCCAATAACCTCTCCCCGCCCCCTCAAACGCCCCGTATCCCCACCCACTCTCAATAGCCCCACCCCCTCTCCCTGCACCCTCACCCACTCCCCAGTCCCTCTCCCAGCCCCCTCTCAGTTTCACCGCCCACTCTCTCTCTCTCCGTCCCCTCTCCTCACCCCACTCCCCGCCCCGGCACCCTCTCCTCGCCCGCTCCCCTTCTCCCCGCCCGCTTGTCCACTCCCCGCCCTCTCGTACACTCCCCACTCCTTCTCCCTCTCCCCGCCCCCTCTAACCGCCCCTTCTCATTCTCCCCGCCCACTCACACTCACTCCACCCTTTCTCCCTCTCCCCGCCCATCTCCCTCTCCCCGCCCCTCTCACTCTCCCTCTCCACGCCCCCTCTCAATGACCCCTCTCCCCACCCCCTCTCCCTCTACTCCCCCTGCCCACTCTCTCCGCCCCCTCTCCTTCTCCCCGCCCCCTCACACTAACACTGCCACCTCTCCCTTTCCTTCTCACCACCCCCTCTCACACTCCCCGCCCCCAATCACTCTCATGCCGCCTCTCCACGCCCCCTCTCACACACACTCTCCCACCCTCACCATTCCACCTCTCCTCTCCTTATCACCACCCCCTTTCCCTCTCCCCCAGCGCTCTCCCCGCCCCCTCTCCCCACCCCCTCACCTCTCCCCGCCCCCTCTCCCTCTCCCCAGGCCTCTCCCTCTTCTGCCCCCTCTCGCCACCCACTCTCCTTCACCCAGCCCCCTCTCCCTGCTCCATCTCCATCACCCCGCCTCCTCACCCATCAGCCACACACTTTCACTCCCTCCGCCCCCTGTCCATCAACCGGCCCCACTCCCTCTCCTCACCCACCTCCCTCTCCCTGCCCCATTCTTTCTCCCCGCCCCCTCTTCACAACCCCAGTCACCGCCCTTTCTCCCTATCCCCACCTCCTCTCACTATAGCCGCCCTCGCCTACTCTGCCCGCCCCCTCTCCCTCTTGCCACCCCCTCTCCCAGTCCATGCCCCCTCTCCCTGTTCAGGCCCCCACTCCCCGCCAACTCTCAATCTCCCCACCCCCACTCCCTCTCCCCGCACGCTCTTACTCTCCCCGCACGCTCTCCCTCTCCCCGCCCCCTTTCCCCCTCCCCACCCACTCTCCCTCTCCGTCTCCCTGCCTCCTCTCACATACCCTGCCCCCCTCTCCCTGCCCCCTCTCACTCTGCCCGTCCCCTCTCCTTTTCATTGCCCCATCTACCCTCTCCCTCTACCCACACCCTCCCCCCACCCTTTCTCCCTCTCCCCACCCCATCTCCCTCCCCACACCTCCTATGACTATCCCCACCCCGCTCCCTCTCCCTTACCCCTCTCCTTCTCCCCGTCCTCACTCACACTCCCCGCCCCCTCACCCCACACCTTCTCACACTCCCTGCCCCCTCTCCCCGCCCCCTCGCCCGCCCCGTATCCCAACCTCTTCTCAATATCACCGCCCCCTAACCCGCCTCATCTCCCTCTCCCCTCCCTCTCTCTCAGCCCCTCTCCCTCTCCCCACCCCCGCCCCCTCTCCCCACCCACTCTCCTTCTCCCCGCCCCATCACACTATCACCGGCACCATTCCATTTCCCACTCCCCGCCTCCTCTCCCTCTCTCCACCCACTCTTCATCTTCCTGCCAGCTCTCCATCTCCCCTCCGCCTGTTCTTCTCCCGACCCCCTCTCACTCTCACCACCCTCTCTCCCTCTCGCCCCTCCTCACTCTTCCCATCCCCTCTTAAATTCCTCAACCCCTCTCCTGCTCCCTCTACACACCCCCTCTCCCCACACCCTCCCTCTCTCCGCCCCCTCTACATCTCCCCGCCACCTCACCCGCTCCACACCCACTCCCCCTGTCCCCGCCCCCAGTCCCTGTTCCCGCCATCTCTCCCCATACGCTCGCCTTCTCCCCATATGCTCTCCCTCTCCCCGCCCCCTCTCCCTCTCTCCGCCCACTCTCCCTCTCCCCGCCCACTGTTCTTCTCCCCACCCTCTCCCACTATCCCCGCCCCCTCTCCCTCTCCCTGCCGCCTCTCCCTCTCGCCCCCCTCACTCTCCCCATCCCCTCTCACTCTCCTCACCCCCGCTCCTGCACCCTCTCCCCGCGCCCTCTCTCCGCTCCCTCCCGTCCCGCACACCCTATCCCTCTGCCGCCATTTCTCACTCTCTCCACCCCTCTGCCTTTCAAACCCCCTCAGCCTCTCTCCGACCCCTATCCCTTTCCCAAAAACTCTCAATGTCCCCGCCCCTTCTCCCTCTCGCCGCCCCCTCTCTCACTCCATGCCCCCTCTCCCCTCACCCTCTCATTAACCGTGCACACGCTCCAGGACCCCTCCAACTCTCCAGTAACACTGTCCCACTCACTGCCCTCTCTCCCCTCTCCCTCTATCCGTCCCCTATCCCCGCCCACGGCCCCTCACCCCGCCCCCGCCCCGTCTCACCGCCCGCTCTCCCTCTTCCTTCCCCTCTCCCTCTCCACAAAGCATCTCCCCTCTCCCTATCCCCGCCCCCTCTCCCCGCCCGCTCTCCCCGCTCCCTCAACATCCCCCTCACATCTCCCTACCCACCCCCCGCCTTTCCCTCCCTGACTCAACCTGCAAGTTAACCTTTACAGAATCCTGGACTAGGACTCCGAAGTCCCTTTGCACTCCAGACTTCTGAATTCTCTGCCCATTTAGAAAATAGTCTATGCCTCTATTGGCTTCCCAATCCCCTGGTTTCCCACTGCTCTTCGCTGCATTGTATGCTTTCTCCTTAGCTTTTATGCTGTCCCTGACTTTCCTTGTCAGCCATGGTTGCCTCGTCCTCCCTTTAGTATGCTTCTTCTTCCTAGGGATGAATTTTTGCTGCGCCTCCCAAATTACTCCCAGAAACTCCTGCCATTGCCGTTCCACTGTCGTTCCTGCTATGATCATCTCCCAGTCAATTCTGGCCAGCTCCTCCCTCATTCCTCTGTAGTTGCCTTAATTCAACTATAATACCATTACATCTGATTCCAGCTTTTTACCTCTCAAATTGCACGGTAAATTATATCATATTATGCTCACTTCCTCCTAAGGGTTCTTTCATCTTAAGCTCCCTTATCAAATCTGCCTCATTACATACCTCCAAATTGCCTGTTCCTTAGGGGCTCCACCACAAGCTACTCCTAAAAGCCATCTCGTAGACATTCCACAAATTCCTTTTCTCGGGATCCACTACCAACCTGATTTTCCCAGGCTACGTGTATATTGAAATCCCCCATGATAACTGTAACCTTGCCTTTTTTACAAATCTTTTCTATCTCCTGGTCTATATTGTGCCCCACATCCTGACTACTGTTCGGAGGCCTAAATAAAATTCCCATTATGATTTTTTTTTACCTTTGCTGTTCCTCAACTCTACCACACAGATTCTACATCATCTGACCCTACATCATTTCTTGCTATCGATTTAGTTTCATTTCTTACGAACAAAGCATCCCCACCCCCTCTGCTAACGTGCCTATCTTTTCGATAGGATGTATATCCTTAAATATTTAGCTTCCAGTCCTAATCACCTTGCAGCCATGTCTCTGTAATGCCAACCACATCATAACTGCCAATTTCAATCTGCACCAAAAGCTCATTTATCACATTCTGTACACTGCGTGCATTCAGATAAAACCCCTTCAATCCCGTATTTCCCGTCCCCTTTCAACTCGATCACCCTCTTCCCGCCCCTCTCCCTCTCTACCCCACTCTCCATCTCCCCGCCCCCTCTCACACTCCCTCACACCGCCACCTCTCCCTCTCTGCTCCCCCTCTCCATCCCACCGCCCCCTCTCACACTCACTCACATTGCCCCCTCTCCCTCTTTGCTCCCCGTCTCAATCTCCCTGCGCTCTCTCACACTCCCTGTCCCCGCCACCTCGCCCTCTCTGCTCCCCCTCTCCATCTCCCCGCCCCCTCTCACACTCCCTCTCCCCGCCCCCGCTCCCTCTCTGCGCCCCCTCTCCATCTCCCCTCCCACCTCACACCCCCGATCCCCGCCCCCTCTCCGTCTCTGCTCCCCCTGTCCCTCTCCACGCCCATTCTCCCTCTCCCACTCCCCGCCCACTCTCCCTCTACCCGCACCCTCTCACTTTCCCCGCCCGCCTCACTCTCCCTCTCCCCGCCCCCACTCCATCACACCGCCCCTTCTCCCTCTCCCCGCCCCATCACCCTCTCCCACCCCCCGCCCCCACTCCCTCTCCACGCCTCCTCTAACTCTCCACGCCCCCTCTCACTCTCCCTCTTCCCGCACCCATTCCCTCACAACGCTCCCACTCACAATACCCGCCCCCTCTAACTCCCCCCCCCCCTCTCTCACTCTCCCTCTCCCTCTCCCGGTCTCCACTCCTTCACCTCGCCCCCTCTCATTCTCCGCGCCCCCTCTTCCTCTCTCCGCCTCCTCTCCACACCCACCTCTCCCTCTCCCCGCCTCCTCTCCCTACCCCCACCACCCATTACCTCACACCGCCCCACCACCCACCCCACCCCCTCTCCCTCTCCCCGCCCGCTCAGCCTCTCCCCGCCCCCTCTCCACGTCCCAGCCCCCTCTCCCTCTCCCCGCCCCCTCTCCCTCTCCCCGTCCACTCTCCCTCTCCCCGCACCCTCTCCCTCTCCCCGCCCACTCTCCCACTCCCCACCCCCTCTCCCTCTCCCCGCCCACTCTCCCCCTCTCCACCCCGTCTCCCTCTCACCGCCCACTCTCCCTCTCCCGGATCGCTCACCTCGCCCCATCTCCCTCTCCCTGCCCCCTCTCAATATCCGTACCCCCTCTCCCTCTCCACACCAGCTCTCCCCCTCCCCTCCCCGTCTCCCTCTCCCGGCCCCCTCTCCTTCTCCCTGACCCTTCTCCCTCTTCCCGCCCCCTCTGCCTCTCCCCGCCCCCTCACCCTCTCTCCGCCCCCTCTCCCTCTCCCCGCCCACTCTCCCTCTCCCGGAACGCTCTCCCCGCCCCTTCTCCCTCTCCCCGAACACTCTGCCTCACCCGACTCCTCTCCCCGCCCCCTCTCAAACTCCCAACCCCCTCTCAATTTCCCCGCCTCCGCTGCCCGCCGCCTCTCCCTCTCCGCGCCCTCTCTCCTTCTCCTTTTCCCCGCCACCTCTCTCACTCTCCCCGTCCCCTCTCCCTCTCCCCGCTGCTTCTCCCACACCCCGCCCCCTCTCACTCTCCCCGCCGCCTCTCAATCTCCCTCTCCCCACCCGCACTCCCTCACCCCGCCCCCTCTCCCTCTCCCCGCCCCCTCTCCCTCTCTGCGCCCCCTCTCCATCTCCCCTCCCCTCTCACACTCCCTCTCCCCGCCCCCGTTCCCTCTCTGCGCCCCCTCTCCATCTCCCCTCCCATCTCACACCCCCGATCCCTGCCCCCTCTCCGTCTCTGCTCCCCCTGTCCCTCTCCACGCCCATTCTCCCTCTCCCACTCCCCGCCCACTCTCCCTCTACCCGCACCCTCTCACTTTCCCCGCCCCCCTCACTCTCCCTCTCCCCGCCCCCACTCCAACACCCCGCCCCTTCTCCCTCTCCACGCCTCCTCTAACTCTCCACGCCCCCTCTCACTCTCCCTCTCCACGCCCCCTCTCACTCTCCCCGCCCCCTCTCACTCTCCTTTTCCCGCACCTCAAGTCCCACAACGCCTCACAATACCCGCCCCGTCTTACTCTCCCCCCCCTCTCTCACTCTCCCTGTCCCTCTCCCGGTCTCCACTCCTTCACCTCGCCCCCTCTCATTCTCCGCGCCCCCTCTTCCTCTCCCCGCCTCCTCTCCCTACCCCCGCCACCCATTACCTCACACCGCCCCACCACCCACCCCTCCCTCTCTCCCTCTCCCCGCCCGCTCAGCCTCTCCCCGGCCCCTCTCAATATCCGCACCCCCTCTCCCTCTCCACGCCCCCTCTCCCCCTCCCCGCCCCCCTCTCCCTCTCCCCGCCCCCTCTCCCTCTCCCCGTCCACTCTCCCTCTCCCCGCCCCTCTCCCTCTCCCCGCCCCCTCTCCATCTCTCCACCCTCTCTCCCTCTCCCCGCCCCCTCTCCCTATCCCGGATCGCTTCCCCCACCCCTCTCCCCCTCCCCGCCCCCTCTCACTCTCCCCTCCCCCGCTACCCGCCCCCTCTCCTTCTCCTTTTCCCCGCCACCTTTCTCACTCTCCTCGTGCCTTCTCCCCATCCCCTCTCCCTCTCCGCACCGCTTCGCCCACACCCCGCCCCCTCTCATTCTCCCCGCCGCCTCCCAATCTCCCTCTCCCCGCCTCCACTCCCTCACCCCGCCTCCTCTCATTCTCCCCGACCCCTCTCCCTCTCCACGCCCCCTCGCCCTCTCCACGGCCCCCTCTCCCAGACCCCTCTCCCTCTCCCTGCCCGCTCTCACTCTCCCCGCCCTCTCTCATTGTCCCTCTCCCCGCCCCCTCTCCCTTTCCCTGCACCCTATCCCTCACCCCGTCCTCTCTCCCTCTCTCTCTCCCCTTACTCTCCCCGCACCCTCTCCCCGCCCCTGCCCACTCTCCTTCTCCCCGACATCTCTCACTCTCCCCGTCCCCTCTCCCCGCCCCCTATCCCTCTCCCCGCCTCCTCTCCTTCTTCGCGCCCCCAATCCCGCTTCCCGCCCCCTCTCCCACTCTGCGCCCGCTCGCCCTCTCCCCGCCCCTCTCACTCTCCCCTCTACCTTTTCCTCTTCCCGCCTCCTATCTTTCTCCCCGCCCCCTCTCTCTCCTCGCCCACTCGCCCACTCGCCCTCTCCCCGAACCTCTCCCTGTCCCGCTCAGATCTCTCCACATTTGGGCTCCCTAATTATTTACATTGCGCATGTGCAGCTCGCTGAAAAACCGCATATGCGTTCCTCGCTCCGTTTCCGTGCATGGGCTTCTCGCTACCAATTCACGCAGGTGCAGTTAGCTACCAGTCCGCATGTGCAACACCATCTATTTCCGCGCATGTGCAATTCGCTCCCAGTCCGCGCAGGTGCAGCTCGTTCTCCTCCGTGCATGTGCGGGTCGCAACCATTCGGCGCATGTGTAGCTCATTCCCAATTCGCGCATGTGCAACTCGCTCCCAAGCCGCGCATGTGCAGCTCGCTCCCAATCCGCGCATATGCAGCTTGCTTCCCTTCCGCGCATGTGCAGCTCGCCCCAGACGAGGTCAATCCTGGAAGGGGATGTTTTCAGTTTAATGGGTTAGAACAGGAGCGGAGCTGGATTAATTGCACAGATCATTCAAAGAGCTAGTGTTAACATGCTGAACCAAATGGCCTCATTCTGACTTGTATCGTTCCTTAATCCTATGATTCTGTGATTGTTGTTTCAGTTCTGGTGGATGGAAGATTCCAGACTCTGTTGTCTCAGTGTCTCACTGCTCCACATATCATCCAGGCTGGTTACAGGGTAATTTCAGACTTTCTAATATCAGATTTACATTCACTGTCCATCACTGTTCACATTGGTTACATTCATCAATATTTATAAACCTCATTTCAGGCTCACATCCCACCGTGGGACAGGGGGGTGGTAACCAGGACAGTTTGTTTTACTTGGCAACGAAATCCCTGCGAGCGGACCCGAGATATAAAGATTAAAAACTGCAGAAGTTACTTCGTTTATGAGCTGAAGCCGGCGCCAGGCTGTAATGCTGCTTATTGCACAGGTACATTGTTGTTTATAAATGACATAGGAGGGTGACTCTGGATGTGCCGGGTCGCTCACTGAAATATTAATGTTCCACCTGCTCCTCGTTGTTGTGAGAACCACAACGAATAAAGGTTTAAAGCATGAAATCAACTTTACCCAAATCGATCGGGACATGTTTCAGACCCTGTTATCATCACGGACATCAAACAGACACACACAGATCAAGGGATAAGCTTTAAAGAGCCTGTTACAGGGGGAGAGAGGAGTGAAGAGGGAGAGCGGGTTAGGGAGGGATTTCCAATGCTTAGAGCCCAGGTAGCTGAACACACGCCTGCCAATGTTGGGGATCCGGGATTGGAGGAGTAGAGGTTTATTTGAGGGTTGTGGGTCTGGTAGGAATATTATTGTGATGGATTGTGGGGGCTGTGGGAGTGAACTGTGGACCGGGTGGGTGGGGGTGCATAACCATCAAGGATTAGAACACCAACATAACGGCCTGAATCCTCTAACCTCAGAATCGTCTGAGATTTGATACAAATGGGGAAATGTGTGAGGATCCTGTGGAATTCCTGATGCACACACACGCAATTAAATTGCCTGTGAGGTTTAAAGTTACGATGGGCTGATTCCCGTTGCTGGGTCTCTCCACAAATCCCTCTGGTATAATCTCCCAGGACTTCCCATCTCCGGTGACTGAGGGGCCTCGTGCCCGGGAGGTACCCCGGGAGATTCACGAGGGAAACCCGGGGACTCCCCATGTGAGGGCTGCACTGATATTGCCCCGGAATATGGAACTTCCGATGGACAATTACGCTGCACAAGGAAATACCTAATTATCTGACTGAAGTTAAGGAATTTGGATGGTTCTGCGACATTTAGCAGAATAGTTACCCAGGAAATGTTAAAAAGATTAAAACCGCTTCTACCTGCTCAGTTAGTGAGGACCTGGCCCCCACCCCAGTCTCACACAGGACGACAGCACCCCCGTCCCCCCCCACCCCCACCCCCCCTCTACCCCCTGACCACGGCTGCACTCTGATATCCTACTGCCCTCTGGATCACAAACCCAAACCCCAACTACCCTTCCCAAATAACGACCACCTCCCCAACCTCTGACTATCCCCCAAGCCTAACCACCAACCACACCCCTGATTATGCTCCCCATCCCCTGCACGCGGTTACCCGCACACACGCTCGAGAAAACCACAACAAATCTTTCCTCCCTGAATTGACCATACCCTCTCCCAAAACCTCCCAACATACAAGGCTGCCGTCTCCAATTCCTGACTAACCCCCAGCCAGACGACTCTCCTCCCTACTGTGATGTAGTGATTGAGCGGTGTCTTGTTCAGTCAGCGAGATGAATGTTATGAAGTGAGTGAGGTAACTCTTATTAAGTGACCCCTGCCCAGCATCATAAACCCCTCCCCCACAACACCCCACATACGGCCGAGCAATCCATCAATACCAACCCACCCCATTCACACCACCACCACTTCCCCAACATCATATCTAACACAAGTACATTCACCCAGACTTCTTTAATTTGCTGGGACTTATAAAAGTGCCTGAAATACCACAGCGAGGTCTGTAAAAAGGGCACATGTCTTCACTTGCCCTGAAGGTGCCAACCAGCATTGACACGGCTCGAGGAGCTGCTGCGATGCAGATTTCGCAAAAGGCTGAATGCAGTGGGATTTAGTGAGTGAGGGGAGAAGGATGTAGAGACTGAGGGGAGTGGGATGTAGTGACTGAAGGGTGTTGGGTGTAGTGACTGATGGCATTTGGATGCAGTACCCGACGGGAGTGGGATGTAAAGACTGCGGGGAGTGTGATGAAGTGACAGAGGGGAGAGGGATGTAGTGACTGAAGGGATTGGGATGCAGTATCTGAGTGGAGTGAGATAGATTGCCAGATATCTATAGTGGGATGTCGTGGCTGATCGGAGTTGGATGTAGTGGCTGATGAAAGTTGGATTAATTTATTGAAGAGAGTGGGATGTCGTGATTGAGGCGAGTGGGATATATTGACTGGTGGTAGTGGAATGCAGTGACTGAGGGAGTGGGTTATATTGTCTGAGGTAAGTGGGATGTAGGGGCTGATGGGAGTTGGATCCTGTGACTGATGGGAGTGGGATGTAGTGACTGAAGCGAGTGGGATGTAGTGACTGAGGGAAGTGGGATTTAATTAATGAGGGAAGTGGGATTTAGTGATTGAGGTGAGTGGGATATTGTGACTGAGATGAGTAGGGTTTAGTAACTGAGGTGAGTGGGATGCAGTGATTGAGGGGATTGAGATGTAGTGACTGAGGTGAGTGGGAGGTAGTGACTGAGGCGAGTAGGATGTGGTGACTGAGTGGAGTTGGATGCAGTGGCTGAGGGGGGAATGATATAGTGACTGAGCATAGTGGGATTTTGTGACTGATGGGAGTGAGGTGTTCTAACCGAGGGGAGTGGTCTGCAGTGACCAAGGCGAGTGGGATGTAGTGACTGAGGTGTGCAGAATGCATTAACTGCGGGAGGGATGATATTGTGACTGAGGGGAATGGGATACAGTGAGCTAGGGGAGCGGGATGCAACACTGAGGGGTGTGAAGTGCAGTGAATGAGGGGACTGGGATGTAGTGACCGAGTGGCTTGGGATGTAGTGCTCAAGGGGTGTGGGATGTAGTGATGGAGGTGCGTAGGTTTTATTGACTGATGGGGCAATGATATTGTGATTGATGGGTGTTTTGATGTAGTGAGTCAGGTGCGTAGAATGTTTTGATTGAAGGGAAATTACATAGTTACTGAGGGGAGTGGTATACAGTGACTGAGGGAAATAGGATGTCCTGACTGAAGAGAGTGGGATGCAGGGATAAGGGGAGTGGGATGCAGTGACTGAGGGGAGTGGGATACAATGCCTGGGGCGAACAGGATGTAGTGGCTGAGGATTGCGGGTAGTAGTGACTGAGGGGACTGGGGTTATTAAATGCGTTGAGTGGGATGTCGAGACTGATGGAATGGAATTCTATGAATATGGGTTGTCATATTTATGTATCGGGTCAATTTAGTTCTGTCACCGAGCATACTGGTTCATAGTTAGATTGGCATCTGTGAGTTACTAATATGAACTGTTCAGTCATCTGCGCAGATTTCTGTTTATATTCCCACACTCCAGCACCAGAGTCTTCCACAATTCAGAAACCCGAATACACAACATCACAAAAACCCACTGAAAAACCATCTTCTAAACCCGCTGGGTCTGTCAGCTCAGGTATCAGTATTGTGTGATTAAATCAATCACATTCGTTACCCAAAGCGCCTACTGAAATGTTCACTCCCCGAGTACCACACATTCTCAATAAGAAAAGCATTCTCTGACGACATATTGTCAATCCCCATCTCCAGTCTTCCTCTGATTTATCCCTTCCAGAGAGGGAGGGCAGTCAGGTCTTGTGATGGGTCTGGAAGCATCTGTGGAAATGATTTGTGCACTCTGTGTGTTCCTCTCTCGTACCAAGTGGTTACACGGACCACTTCGTTCACGTTTATGTCCAGGCCGCTCACGACCATCCTGCTCTCCTCCTTCATCAACCCCTATTCGTCTTTTCAATTCTCATTCATCTGTTTATCTGGCATTGATCTCAGCCAATCTGGGAGGAGGTTCTACATTTTCACCTGATTCCAGATTCTAAGTAAAGTCATTTGTTGAAATCCATCTTTTGCTGTACTATTGATCATACTATACACTCTCTCCATCTGAAACAGCCTGTCCGCCTCTTCATTTGTCCACACAATGCCTTTATCTCTCTCTCTCTCTCTCCCTATCTCTGTATCTCTCTGTCTCTCGTTTTCTCTGTGTCGTTATCTTTCTATATCTCTCTCAATGTCTTCCTTTCCTATTCTGTCCAACGATACTTATCAAATGTCATTTTCCCTCTCTCCTTTTGCTACTGTATTTTATAATGTTCTATCTTGCTCTCTCTATCCATCCCTCTTTATCTCTGCTATTTCTATCTCCATCTCTCTACCTCTAAAACAAATTGTGTGCCTCTGCCTCCCTTTATATCTGTGACTTTAAATATCTCTCTTGCTCGCTCTCTCCCTCGTAATCTTTCATTCCAATTATCTCTCACACCATTTATAACTTAAACTATCAAACTGTAGTTCTGTCTCCCTATTATCTCTTCCTGTTTCAAACGTCTTCCCTTCATGGTGTTGCTCATTGTCTCTATCTGTCTCTCTTTCGCGCTTGCGTGTCTATATCCCTCTTTTTCACAATAACAACAGCTCTAACTCTCTAGCTATCGTTAGTTGTGCCTTTTCTCTAACACTTTCGTCCCATCAAGCCCTGTCTCTTTTACTAACCGCCGATCTCCTTGAATCTGTATGTCTCTATTTATATCTACCAGTCGCACTCTCTTTAACTCTCTCTCTCTATCTCTCCCTGTTACTGAGTGTATCTCTCTCTGAGTGTGTGAGTCTATCCATCTCTCTGTCTGTCTCTTAAGCTCTAACTCTTTATAAAACTTTCCCTTTTACGAATCTGTGTCTTTCAGTCTGCACGTTCCTCCACTCTTAGTCTAGAGAATATTACTGTCTGGCTATTTCAGTGTCTCCACCTCTCAGACTTTTCTATCTTTGGGCGTGTGACAGGCCAGAATCTGAATCACTCTTTCTCAAAAACTGAACAGGAAACAGATTTACCGTTCGAATTCTCACATCGAGCCAAATTCACAAACACTCTCGCTTAGTCTCTGAATTACTCAGGCCAAAGTCCCTTTTCACTGACTGTGTCCCCATCACTGACAGCACATTGTATAAGTCCCTGTGTTATACTGAGCATTGATGAGGCCCTCTCCATCTCAGCTCCTTGCTGCAGTCATTGAAAACTATTCAGGCAAATGTGAATTAATCCAGAGACAGTTCTTTGTTTAACTATTTAACTTACTTTAAAATCTACTAGTTGTAGGCTAGAACAATCTCTTACTCCGCAACTGAACTTGAAACAGATTTTAACATTTGAATATTCAATTTGGACCAAATTTGTGAACGAAATGGTTCAGTATTAGACAGTTCACAGTGAGAGAGACAATGGCAGTGGCCACAGGAGGTTCTGGCGGGAGCGATGACAGTGGCTTCGTTTTCTCCATATTTCGAGGGAGGGCGTTGAGTGAGGGGTGGGTGCCGTCAACATATATGTGGGTGTGATGTGGTAACTCTCGGAGATTTCACGTTTCCCGTCCCCTATATCCGACTGTGTAAGACAGCAACGCTCAGGAACACAGAGTGAATCTTGGATTGCCGGATGTCGTTTTGCTATGGGGACGAAGTGTATTTGGAATTGTGGCTATTCACCTGGGAGATAACAGGGAACTTCAGAATAGAGCGCATTCAGTGAGCAGGTGAGGGAGTGAGAGGGGGAGGCTGGTGGAAACCTGATTCAGAGAAGGGTCCAGATTTCCAGCATTGAATTGTGGGTATTATCCATGTGGGTGGAGAATGATACTGAGGTAATTTTTGCTTTGTGGCTAGAAGTTGCAGTGTGACATTAACTGTACTTCATGCATCAATACGGGACATCTTTCTGTCACTCAGACCCAGGCTCCGCACTCACTGACCCGTGTGTAAATCACACCGTCCTGGACCAGCCCTGGAGGAGCATCGATTGTACTGGGGCTGAGTGCTCTGGCCAGTGGAAGTGTGATAGGGACCTGAAGTACGGATGGTACCGATTTAACAGGTAACTTGAAGGGGGAAATCCAGGTCAACCCATCAATACAAAGATGGAGGAGAAATCTGAGGTAAAGTTATCAATAGGCGTGAATTGAAGATAGAGAAGAGAACAAAGGGCGATTGGGGGAATCATTCCGGACAATGGGATACGGAGTGAATACAGGGAATGGGGAAGGAATGGATTCGACAGAGACAGAACATAAAGGGGATGTGGAAAGGAGATACAGATAACAGGGAGTTACTCGGACTAGTGGGGCTTGGGACTGTCAAAACTGGGAAGTGGCGATCCACTGGGGTCAATGCTGGGACCATCGCTGTTTAACATTTACAATGTCCCAATATGGACACAGGAACCAGAATCACATCATCAAAATCTGATGCTGATAGCAAACTGCACAGTGTAGCTCATACAGAAGGATACTTGACATACTCCAGGAAGGTGTGAGCACATTTGCAGAATGATGGGGTAATTAGCAAAGGAACTCAAAATTCGGTCATTGTGGGGTGGGTGAATGAGGCAGAAAGAGTCACGAGGTGATAAAGATTAAGAAAAGAGAGAGTCTAAATGACACAGAGGTGTAGAGGAATCTGACAGCACAGGTACACAAAGCAATAAAAACTGACACAAGTCAATAAGGTCACCAGGAAAGAAACAGCGCTCTGGGGTAAATTTGTAGAGTACGGGACTGAGAGAGAGAGATGGGATGTTAAACCTGTACAGAAGTTTCATTTATTCAAACTTGGAGCTCGTACACAGTTCCGGTCTCTGTATCTCTCAGATAGACCACACTCGGAGCACTGTGCACAGTTCCGGTCTGTGTATCACTCGGTTAAACGACACTCGGAGCACTGAGCACGGTCCTGCTCTCCGTATGCCTCGCTCAGACCACACTCGGAGCACAGTGCACATTTCCAGTCTCTGTACCCTCGGTTAGACCACATCCAGAGCACTGTGCACTGTTCTGGTCTCTGTATCTTTCAGTTAGACCACATTCAGAGAGCTGTGCACAGTTCTGGTCTCTGTACCCTCGGTTAGACCACGTTCAGAGCACTGTGCACAGTTCTGGTCTCTGTACCCTCGGTTAGACCACATTCAGAGCACTGTGCACAGTTCTAGACTCGTTAACTGTCAGTTGGACCATATTTGGAGCACTCTCCCCGCCCCCTCTCTGCACCCACTCTCTTTCTCCCATCTCCCTCTCGCTGCCCCCTCTCCACGCCCCCTCGCCCAGCCCCCTCTCCTGTCACCCTCTCCCTGCCCCATCTCCCTCTCCGCACCTCCTCTCTCCCTTCCAACCCCCTCTCCCTCTCCCCATTCCCTCTCCCCGCCCCCTCTTCCTCTCCCCATTCCCTCTCACCGACCCCTCTCCCTCTCCCTGCTCCCTCTCTCCACCTCCTCTCTCTCCGTGCCCCCTCTCACTCTCCCCGCCCCCTCTCACTCTCCCCGACCCCTCTCACTCTCCCTGCTCCCTCTCTCCACCTCCTCTCTCTCCCCGCACACTCTCCCTCTCCCCGCCACCTCTCATTCTCCCCGCCCCCTCTCACTCTCCCCGCCCCCTCTCACTCTCCCCGACCCCTCTCACTCTCCCCGACCCCTCTCCATCTCCCCGACCCCTCTCCATCTCCCCGCCCCCACTCCATCTCCTCGCCCCATCCCCCCGTTCCCATTCCCTCTCCCCGCCCCCTCTCACTCTCCCCGCCCCCTCACTCACCCCGACCCCTGTCAATCTCCCCGCCCCCTCTCATTCTCCCCGCCCCATCCCCCCGCTCCCATTCCCTCTCCACGCCCCCTCTCACTCTCCCCGCCCTCTCTGCCTATCCCCAACCCATTCACCTCTCTCCGCGCCCTCTCCCGGCACCCTCTCCCTCTCCCCTTCCCCTCTCACCACCCCACTCCTTCTCCAAGACCCCTCTCACTCTCCCCGCTGCCCTCACCCTGCCCGCCCCCTCTCCCCGCCCGATCCCTGTCCCTCTGTCCGCTCCATCTCCACTCTCCCCACACCACCCCATTTCTCCACCCCCTCTCCCCGCCCCCTCTCACTCTCCCCGCACCCTCTCCTCTTCCCGCCCCCTCTCCCACTCCCCACCACATCTCTCTGTCCCCGACCCCTCTCCCTCTCCCCGCCCCCTCTTCCTCTCCCTGCCCTCTCTTACCCTCCCCTCCCCCTCTCACACTCCCCGCTCCCTTTCCCACTCCCCGCCCCCTCTCACACTTCCCGCCCCCTTTCACACTCGCCGCCCTCTCTCACACTCCCCGCCCCCTCACACTCTCCCCACACCCTCTCACTCTCCCCGCAACCTCTCACTCTACCCGGACCCTCTCACTCTCCCCGCCCCCTCTCCTTCTCCCTGCCCACTCACCACGTTCCCTTTCCCTCTCCACGCCACC